>NW_026117621.1:0-30557 GCF_001640805.2 Lates calcarifer
CGTCTGAAAGTCCTCCTGTCTCGGCTTCTGCTCACAGCGAGTACCGGTTCTGAAGGTCCTTCCTGTCTCGGCTTCTGCTCGCTCACTAAGCTCAGAATGAAAAACTGCTGTCTAGTGAAAGGAGAGGGGAAAGTAAAATCTCATTCACTTTTATATGAATATTGGTCAAATTCTATTGATCATGTACAGTCGGGATGTATGGAAAGTGTGAGCCCCGAGGGGGATCTTTTTCCCGTCTGTCGACTCACATTGAGTCCCGCGTCTGAAAGTCCTCCTGTCTCGGCTTCTGCTCGCTCATTAAACTCAGAATGAAAAACTGCTGTCTAGTGAAAGGAGAGGAGAAAGTAAAATCTCATTCACGTTTATATGAATATTGGTCCAATTCTAATTTTCATGAACTGTAGGGATGGATGGAAACAGTCCGTGACCGAGGGGAAACATTTTCCCGTCTGTGAACTCACAGTGAGTCCCGCGTCTGAAAGTCTTGCCGTCTCGGATTCTGCTCACGTTCCGCGTCTGAAAGTCCTCCTGTCTCGGCTTCTGCTCACAGCGAGTACCGGTTCTGAAGGTCCTTCCTGTCTCGGCTTCTGCTTGCTCACTAAGCTCAGAATGAAAAACTGCTGTCTAGTGAAAGGAGAGGGGAAAGTAAAATCTCATTCACTTTTATATGAATATTGGTCAAATTCTATTGATCATGTACAGTCGGGATGTATGGAAAGTGTGAGCCGCCGAGGGGGATCTTTTTCCCGTCTGTCGACTCACATTGAGTCCCGCGTCTGAAAGTCCTCCTGTCTCGGCTTCTGCTCGCTCATTAAGCTCAGAAAAAAACTGCTGTCTAGTGAACGGAGAAGAGAAGATGAGATTTCAACCACTTTACTATGAATATTGGTCCAATTCTAATTTTCATGAACTGTAGGGATGGATGGAAACAGTCCGTGACCGAGGGGAAACATTTTCCCGTCTGTGAACTCACAGTGAGTCCCGCATCTGAAAGTCTTGCCGTCTCGGATTCTGCTCACGGTGATTCCCGCGTCTGAAAGTCCTCCTGTCTCGGCTTCTGCTCGCTCACTAAGCTCAGAATGAAAAACTGCTGTCTAGTGAAAGGAGAGGGGAAAGTAAATCTCATTCACGTTTATATGAATATTGGTCAAATTCTATTGATCATGTACAGTCGGGATGTATGGAAAGTGTGAGCCGCCGAGGGGGATCTTTTTCCCGTCTGTCGACTCACATTGAGTCCCGCGTCTGAAAGTCCTCCTGTCTCGCTTCTGCTGCTACCGCTGAAGGTCGTCTCGGCTTCTGCTCGCTCATTAAACTCAGAATGAAAAACTGCTGTCTAGAACGGAGAGAGAAGATGAGATTTCAACCACTTTACTATGAATATTGGTCCAATTCTAATTTTCATGAACTGTAGGGATGGATGGAAACAGTCCGTGACCGAGGGGAAACATTTTCCCGTCTGTGAACTCACAGTGAGTCCCGCGTCTGAAAGTCTTGCCGTCTCGGATTCTGCTCACGGTGATTCCCGCGTCTGAAAGTCCTCCTGTCTCGGCTTCTGCTCACAGCGAGTACCGGTTCTGAAGGTCCTTCCTGTCTCGGCTTCTGCTCGCTCACTAAGCTCAGAATGAAAAACTGCTGTCTAGTGAAAGGAGAGGGGAAAGTAAAATCTCATTCACTTTTATATGAATATTGGTCAAATTCTATTGATCATGTACAGTCGGGATGTATGGAAAGTGTGAGCCGCCGAGGGGGATCTTTTTCCGTCTGTCGACTCACATTGAGTCCGCGCGTCTGAAAGTCCTCCTGTCTCGGCTTCTGCTCGCTCATTAAGCTCAGAATGAAAAACTGCTGTCTAGTGAACGGAGAAGAGAAGATGAGATTTCAACCACTTTACTATGAATATTGGTCCAATTCTAATTTTCATGAACTGTAGGATGGATGGAAACAGTCCGTGACCGAGGGGAAACATTTCCCGTCTGTGAACTCACAGTGAGTCCCGCGTCTGAAAGTCTTGCCGTCTCGGATTCTGCTCACGGTGATTCCCGCGTCTGAAAGTCCTCCTGTCTCGGCTTCTGCTCGCTCACTAAGCTCAGAATGAAAAACTGCTGTCTAAGTTTATATGAATATTGGTCCAATTCTAATTTTCATGAACTGTAGGGATGGATGGAAACAGTCCGTGACCGAGGGAACATTTTCCCGTCTGTGAACTCACAGTGAGTCCCGCGTCTGAAAGTCTTGCCGTCTCGGATTCTGCTCACGGTGATTCCCGCGTCTGAAAGTCCTCCTGTCTCGGCTTCTGCTCGCTCACTAAGCTCAGAATGAAAAACTGCTGTCTAGTGAATGGAGAGGAGAAAGTAAAATCTCAGCCAATTTAATAAAAGTGTTTGTCAAATTCTAATGTTCATCAACAATCTGGGTGTATGAAAGTGGCCGAGGGAGATCTTTTTCCCTTCTGTGGACTCACACTGAGTATGGTATCTGAAAGTCTTCGTGTATCCGCTTCTGCTCTCTCATTAAGCTCACAATTAACGACTGCTGTCTCATGTGAAAGGAGAGACCTTCTTTAGAGGCTGCATTTCAGACCAGTGTGTGAAAAAGCCCGAAAATCCACGTATCGCTGCTCAGTATCTAATGTTTATCAACTTTCATTTCATCAATAAACAAAATAGACAGCAGTCTGAGGCCAGTGAGTCAACATCTGCGTTTTACTTCTTTCTGTCGCTGATAAAGCTCACAATTAACAAATGCTGTCTCCAGCGAAAGGAGAGGAGAAAATGACAATTCAGCCACTTTAATATGAATGTTTGTTGAATTCGAATGGTTGTGAATGATCTGGGTGTATGGAAACGGTCAGCGGCCGACCGGGATATTTTCCCTTCTGAGGACTCACAGTGAGTCCCGCGTCTGACAGTGCGCCTGTCTCGGCTTCTGCTCACAGCGAGTCCAGCGTCTGAAGGTCCTGCTGTCTCGGCTTCTGCTCACAGCGAGTACCGGTTCTGAAGGTCCTTCCTGTCTCGGCTTCTGCTCGCTCATTAAACTCAGAATGAAAAACTGCTGTCTAGTGAAAGGAGAGAGAAGTAAATCTCATTCACTTTATATGAATATTGGTCCAATTCTAATTTTCATGAACTGTAGGGATGGATGGAAACAGTCCGTGACCGAGGGAAACATTTTCCCGTCTGTGAACTCACAGTGAGTCCCGCGTCTGAAAGTCTTGCCGTCTCGGATTCTGCTCACGGTGATTCCCGCGTCTGAAAGTCCTCCTGTCTCGGCTTCTGCTCGCTCACTAAGCTCAGAATGAAAAACTGCTGTCTAGTGAATGGAGAGGAGAAAGTAAAATCTCAGCCAATTTAATAAAAGTGTTTGTCAAATTCTAATGTTCATCAACAATCTGGGTGTATGAAAGTGGCCGAGGGAGATCTTTTTCCCTTCTGTGGACTCACACTGAGTATGGTATCTGAAAGTCTTCGTGTATCCGCTTCTGCTCTCTCATTAAGCTCACAATTAACGACTGCTGTCTCATGTGAAAGGAGAGACCTTCTTTAGAGGCTGCATTTCAGACCAGTGTGTGAAAAAGCCCGAAAATCCACGTATCGCTGCTCAGTATCTAATGTTTATCAACTTTCATTTCATCAATAAACAAAATAGACAGCAGTCTGAGGCCAGTGAGTCAACATCTGCGTTTTACTTCTTTCTGTCGCTGATAAAGCTCACAATTAACAAATGCTGTCTCCAGCGAAAGGAGAGGAGAAAATGACAATTCAGCCACTTTAATATGAATGTTTGTTGAATTCGAATGGTTGTGAATGATCTGGGTGTATGGAAACGGTCAGCGGCCGACCGGGATATTTTCCCTTCTGAGGACTCACAGTGAGTCCCGCGTCTGACAGTGCGCCTGTCTCGGCTTCTGCTCACAGCGAGTCCAGCGTCTGAAGGTCCTGCTGTCTCGGCTTCTGCTCACAGCGAGTACCGGTTCTGAAGGTCCTTCCTGTCTCGGCTTCTGCTCGCTCATTAAACTCAGAATGAAAAACTGCTGTCTAGTGAAAGGAGAGGGGAAAGTAAAATCTCATTCACTTTTATATGAATATTGGTCAAATTCTAATTTTCATGAACTGTAGGGATGGATGGAAACAGTCCGTGACAGAGGGGAAACATTTTCCAATCTGTCTACTCACAGTGAGTACCGCGTCTGAAAGTCCTCCTGTCTCGGCTTCTGCTCACAGCGAGTACCGGTTCTGAAGGTCCTTCCTGTCTCGGCTTCTGCTCGCTCACTAAGCTCAGAATGAAAAACTGCTGTCTAGTGAAAGGAGAGGGGAAAGTAAGATCTCATTCAGTTTTATATGAATATTGGTCAAATTCTATTGATCATGTACAGTCGGGATGTATGGAAAGTGTGAGCCGCCGAGGGGGATCTTTTTCCCGTCTGTCGACTCACATTGAGTCCCGCGTCTGAAAGTCCTCCTGTCTCGGCTTCTGCTCGCTCATTAAGCTCAGAATTATCAAATGCTGTCTAGTGAACGGAGAAGAGAAGATGAGATTTCACCACTTTACTATGAATATTGGTCCAATTCTAATTTTCATGAACTGTAGGGATGGATGGAAACAGTCCGTGACCGAGGGGAAACATTTTCCCGTCTGTGAACTCACAGTGAGTCCCGCGTCTGAAAGTCTTGCCGTCTCGGATTCTGCTCACGGTGATTCCCGCGTCTGAAAGTCCTCCTGTCTCGGCTTCTGCTCGCTCACTAAGCTCAGAATGAAAAACTGCTGTCTAGTGAAAGGAGAGGAGAAAGTAAAATCTCATTCACGTTTATATGAATATTGGTCCAATTCTAATTTTCATGAACTGTAGGGATGGATGGAAACAGTCCGTGACCGAGGGGAAACATTTTCCCGTCTGTGAACTCACAGTGAGTCCCGCGTCTGAAAGTCTTGCCGTCTTGGATTCTGCTCACGGTGATTCCCGCGTCTGAAAGTCCTCCTGTCTCGGCTTCTGCTCGCTCACTAAGCTCAGAATGAAAAACTGCTGTCTAGTGAAAGGAGAGGGGAAAGTAACATCTCATTCACGTTTATATGAATATTGGTCAAATTCTATTGATCATGTACAGTCGGGATGTATGGAAAGTGTGAGCCGCCGAGGGGGATCTTTTTCCCGTCTGTCGACTCACATTGAGTCCCGCGTCTGAAAGTCCTCCTGTCTCGGCTTCTGCTCGCTCACTAAGCTCAGAATGAAAAACTGCTGTCTAGTGAAAGGAGAGGGGAAAGTAACATCTCATTCACGTTTATATGAATATTGGTCAAATTCTATTGATCATGTACAGTCGGGATGTATGGAAAGTGTGAGCCGCCGAGGGGATCTTTTTCCCGTCTGTCGACTCACATTGAGTCCCGCGTCTGAAAGTCCTCCTGTCTCGGCTTCTGCTCACAGCGAGTACCGGTTCTGAAGGTCCTTCCTGTCTCGGCTTCTGCTCGCTCATTAAACTCAGAATGAAAAACTGCTGTCTAGTGAAAGGAGAGGAGAAAGTAAAATCTCATTCACGTTTATATGAATATTGGTCCAATTCTAATTTTCATGAACTGTAGGGATGGATGGAAACAGTCCGTGACAGAGGGGAAACATTTTCCAATCTGTCTACTCACAGTGAGTACCGCGTCTGAAAGTCCTCCTGTCTCGGCTTCTGCTCACAGCGAGTACCGGTTCTGAAGGTCCTTCCTGTCTCGGCTTCTGCTCGCTCACTAAGCTCAGAATGAAAAACTGCTGTCTAGTGAAAGGAGAGGGGAAAGTAAGATCTCATTCAGTTTTATATGAATATTGGTCAAATTCTATTGATCATGTACAGTCGGGATGTATGGAAAGTGTGAGCCGCCGAGGGGGATCTTTTTCCCGTCTGTCGACTCACATTGAGTCCCGCGTCTGAAAGTCCTCCTGTCTCGGCTTCTGCTCGCTCATTAAACTCAGAATGAAAAACTGCTGTCTAGTGAAAGGAGAGGAGAAAGTAAAATCTCATTCACGTTTATATGAATATTGGTCCAATTCTAATTTTCATGAACTGTAGGGATGGATGGAAACAGTCCGTGACCGAGGGGAAACATTTTCCCGTCTGTGAACTCACAGTGAGTCCCGCGTCTGAAAGTCTTGCCGTCTCGGATTCTGCTCACGGTGATTCCCGCGTCTGAAAGTCCTCCTGTCTCGGCTTCTGCTCACAGCGAGTACCGGTTCTGAAGGTCCTTCCTGTCTCGGCTTCTGCTTGCTCACTAAGCTCAGAATGAAAAACTGCTGTCTAGTGAAAGGAGAGGGGAAAGTAAAATCTCATTCACTTTTATATGAATATTGGTCAAATTCTATTGATCATGTACAGTCGGGATGTATGGAAAGTGTGAGCCGCCGAGGGGGATCTTTTTCCCGTCTGTCGACTCACATTGAGTCCCGCGTCTGAAAGTCCTCCTGTCTCGGCTTCTGCTCGCTCATTAAGCTCAGAATGAAAAACTGCTGTCTAGTGAACGGAGAAGAGAAGATGAGATTTCAACCACTTTACTATGAATATTGGTCCAATTCTAATTTTCATGAACTGTAGGGATGGATGGAAACAGTCCGTGACCGAGGGGAAACATTTTCCCGTCTGTGAACTCACAGTGAGTCCCGCATCTGAAAAGTCTTGCCGTCTCGGATTCTGCTCACGGTGATTCCCGCGTCTGAAAGTCCTCCTGTCTCGGCTTCTGCTCGCTCACTAAGCTCAGAATGAAAAACTGCTGTCTAGTGAAAGGAGAGGGGAAAGTAACATCTCATTCACGTTTATATGAATATTGGTCAAATTCTATTGATCATGTACAGTCGGGATGTATGGAAAGTGTGAGCCGCCGAGGGGGATCTTTTTCCCGTCTGTCGACTCACATTGAGTCCCGCGTCTGAAAGTCCTCCTGTCTCGGCTTCTGCTCACAGCGAGTACCGGTTCTGAAGGTCCTTCCTGTCTCGGCTTCTGCTCCGCTCATTAAACTCAGAATGAAAAACTGCTGTCTAGTGAACGGAGAAGAGAAGATGAGATTTCAACCACTTTACTATGAATATTGGTCCAATTCTAATTTTCATGAACTGTAGGGATGGATGGAAACAGTCCGTGACCGAGGGGAAACATTTTCCCGTCTGTGAACTCACAGTGAGTCCCGCGTCTGAAAGTCTTGCCGTCTCGGGATTCTGCTCACGGTGATTCCCGCGTCTGAAAGTCCTCCTGTCTCGGCTTCTGCTCACAGCGAGTACCGGTTCTGAAGGTCCTTCCCTGTCTCCGGCTTCTGCTCGCTCACTAAGCTCAGAATGAAAAACTGCTGTCTAGTGAAAGGAGAGGGAAAGTAAAATCTCATTCACTTTTATATGAATATTGGTCAAATTCTATTGATCATGTACAGTCGGGATGTATGGAAAGTGTGAGCCGCCGAGGGGGATCTTTTTCCCGTCTGTCGACTCACATTGAGTCCCGCGTCTGAAAGTCCTCCTGTCTCGGCTTCTGCTCGCTCATTAAGCTCAGAATGAAAAACTGCTGTCTAGTGAACGGAGAAAGAGAAGATGAGATTTCAACCACTTTACTATGAATATTGGTCCAATTCTAATTTTCATGAACTGTAGGGATGGGATGGAAACAGTCCGTGACCGAGGGGAAACATTTTCCCGTCTGTGAACTCACAGTGAGTCCCGCGTCTGAAAGTCTTGCCGTCTCGGATTCTGCTCACGGTGATTCCCCGCGTCTGAAAGTCCTCCTGTCTCGGCTTCTGCTCGCTCACTAAGCTCAGAATGAAAAACTGCTGTCTAGTGAAAGGAGAGGAGACAGTAAAATCTCATTCACGTTTATATGAATATTGGTCCAATTCTAATTTTCATGAACTGTAGGGATGGATGGAAACAGTCCGTGACCGAGGGGAAACATTTTCCCGTCTGTGAACTCACAGTGAGTCCCGCGTCTGAAAGTCCTTGCCCGTCTCGGATTCTGCTCACGGTGATTCCCGCGTCTGAAAGTCCTCCTGTCTCGGCTTCTGCTCGCTCACTAAGCTCAGAATGAAAAACTGCTGTCTAGTGAATGGAGAGGAGAAAGTAAAATCTCAGCCAATTTAATAAAAGTGTTTGTCAAATTCTAATGTTCATCAACAATCTGGGTGTATGAAAGTGGCCGAGGGAGATCTTTTTCCCTTCTGTGGACTCACACTGAGTATGGTATCTGAAAGTCTTCGTGTATCCGCTTCTGCTCTCTCATTAAGCTCACAATTAACGACTGCTGTCTCATGTGAAAGGAGAGACCTTCTTTAGAGGCTGCATTTCAGACCAGTGTGTGAAAAAGCCCGAAAATCCACGTATCGCTGCTCAGTATCTAATGTTTATCAACTTTCATTTCATCAATAAACAAAATAGACAGCAGTCTGAGGCCAGTGAGTCAACATCTGCGTTTTACTTCTTTCTGTCGCTGATAAAGCTCACAATTAACAAATGCTGTCTCCAGCGAAAGGAGAGGAGAAAATGACAATTCAGCCACTTTAATATGAATGTTTGTTGAATTCGAATGGTTGTGAATGATCTGGGTGTATGGAAACGGTCAGCGGCCGACCGGGATATTTTCCCTTCTGAGGACTCACAGTGAGTCCCGCGTCTGACAGTGCGCCTGTCTCGGCTTCTGCTCACAGCGAGTCCAGCGTCTGAAGGTCCTGCTGTCTCGGCTTCTGCTCACAGCGAGTACCGGTTCTGAAGGTCCTTCCTGTCTCGGCTTCTGCTCGCTCATTAAACTCAGAATGAAAAACTGCTGTCTAGTGAAAGGAGAGGGGAAAGTAAAATCTCATTCACTTTTATATGAATATTGGTCAAATTCTAATTTTCATGAACTGTAGGGATGGATGGAAACAGTCCGTGACAGAGGGGAAACATTTTCCAATCTGTCTACTCACAGTGAGTACCGCGTCTGAAAGTCCTCCTGTCTCGGCTTCTGCTCACAGCGAGTACCGGTTCTGAAGGTCCTTCCTGTCTCGGCTTCTGCTCGCTCACTAAGCTCAGAATGAAAAACTGCTGTCTAGTGAAAGGAGAGGGGAAAGTAAGATCTCATTCAGTTTTATATGAATATTGGTCAAATTCTATTGATCATGTACAGTCGGGATGTATGGAAAGTGTGAGCCGCCGAGGGGGATCTTTTTCCCGTCTGTCGACTCACATTGAGTCCCGCGTCTGAAAGTCCTCCTGTCTCGGCTTCTGCTCGCTCATTAAACTCAGAATGAAAAACTGCTGTCTAGTGAAAGGAGAGGAGAAAGTAAAATCTCATTCACGTTTATATGAATATTGGTCCAATTCTAATTTTCATGAACTGTAGGGATGGATGGAAACAGTCCGTGACCGAGGGGAAACATTTTCCCGTCTGTGAACTCACAGTGAGTCCCGCGTCTGAAAGTCTTGCCGTCTCGGATTCTGCTCACGGTGATTCCCGCGTCTGAAAGTCCTCCTGTCTCGGCTTCTGCTGCTTGAACTCAAGCTCAGAATGAAAAACTGCTGTCTAGTGAAAGGGAGGGGAAAGTAAAATCTCATTCACTTTTATATGAATATTGGTCAAATTCTATTGATCATGTACAGTCGGGATGTATGGAAAGTGTGAGCCGCCGAGGGGGATCTTTTTCCCGTCTGTCGACTCACATTGAGTCCCGCGTCTGAAAGTCCTCCTGTCTCGGCTTCTGCTCGCTCATTAAGCTCAGAATGAAAAACTGCTGTCTAGTGAACGGAGAAGGAGAAGATGAGATTTCAACCACTTTATATGAATATTGGTCCAATTCTAATTTTCATGAACTGTAGGGATGGATGGAAACAGTCCGTGACCGAGGGGAAACATTTTCCCGTCTGTGAACTCACAGTGAGTCCCGCATCTGAAAGTCTTGCCGTCTCGGATTCTGCTCACGGTGATTCCCGCGTCTGAAAGTCCTCCTGTCTCGGCTTCTGCTCGCTCACTAAGCTCAGAATGAAAAACTGCTGTCTAGTGAAAGGAGAGGGGAAAGTAACATCTCATTCACGTTTATATGAATATTGGTCAAATTCTATTGATCATGTACAGTCGGGATGTATGGAAAGTGTGAGCCGAGGGGGATCTTTTCCCGTCTGTCGACTCACATTGAGTCCCGCGTCTGAAAGTCCTCCTGTCTCGGCTTCTGCTCACAGCGAGTACCGTTCTGAAGGTCCTTCCTGTCTCGGCTTCTGCTCCTCATTAAACTCAGAATGAAAAACTGCTGTCTAGTGAACGGAGAAGAGAAGATGAGATTTCAACCACTTTACTATGAATATTGGTCCAATTCTAATTTTCATGAACTGTAGGGATGGATGGAAACAGTCCGTGACCGAGGGGAAATTTTCCCGTCTGTGAACTCACAGTGAGTCCCGCTGAAAGATTCTGCTCACGGTGACCGCGTCTGAAAGTCCTCCTGTCTCGGCTTCTGCTCACAGCGAGTACCGGTTCTGAAGGTCCTTCCTGTCTCGGCTTCTGCTCGCTCACTAAGCTCAGAATGAAAAACTGCTGTCTAGTGAAAGGAGAGGGGGAAAGTAAATCTCATTCACTTTTATATGAATATTGGTCAAATTCTATTGATCATGTACAGTCGGGATGTATGGAAAGTGTGAGCCGCCGAGGGGGATCTTTTTCCGTCTGTCGACTCACATTGAGTCCCGCGTCTGAAAGTCCTCCTGTCTCGGCTTCTGCTCACAGCGAGTACCGGTTCTGAAGGTCCTTCCTGTCTCGGCTTCTGCTCGCTCATTAAACTCAGAATGAAAAACTGCTGTCTAGTGAAAGGAGAGGAGAAAGTAAAATCTCATTCACGTTTATATGAATATTGGTCCAAATTCTAATTTTCATGAACTGTAGGGATGGATGGAAACAGTCCGTGACAGAGGGGAAACATTTTCCAATCTGTCTACTCACAGTGAGTACCGCGTCTGAAAGTCCTCCTGTCTCGGCTTCTGCTCACAGCGAGTACCGGTTCTGAAGGTCCTTCCTGTCTCGGCTTCTGCTTGCTCACTAAGCTCAGAATGAAAAACTGCTGTCTAGTGAAAGGAGAGGGGAAAGTAAAATCTCATTCACTTTTATATGAATATTGGTCAAATTCTATTGATCATGTACAGTCGGGATGTATGGAAAGTGTGAGCCGCCGAGGGGGATCTTTTTCCCGTCTGTCGACTCACATTGAGTCCCGCGTCTGAAAGTCCTCCTGTCTCGGCTTCTGCTCGCTCATTAAGCTCAGAATGAAAAACTGCTGTCTAGTGAACGGAGAAGAGAAGATGAGATTTCAACCACTTTACTATGAATATTGGTCCAATTGCTAATTTTCATGAACTGTAGGGATGGATGGAAACAGTCCGTGACCGAGGGGAAACATTTTCCCGTCTGTGAACTCACAGTGAGTCCCGCATCTGAAAGTCTTGCCGTCTCGGATTCTGCTCACGGTGATTCCCGCGGCGTCTGAAAGTCCTCCTGTCTCGGCTTCTGCTCGCTCACTAAGCTCAGAATGAAAAACTGCTGTCTAGTGAAAGGAGAGGGGAAAGTAACATCTCATTCACGTTTATATGAATATTGGTCAAATTCTATTGATCATGTACAGTCGGGATGTATGGAAAGTGTGAGCCGCCCCGAGGGGGATCTTTTTCCCGTCTGTCGACTCACATTGAGTCCCGCGTCTGAAAGTCCTCCTGTCTCGGCTTCTGCTCACAGCGAGTACCGGTTCTGAAGGTCCTTCCTGTCTCGGCTTCTGCTCGCTCATTAAACTCAGAATGAAAAACTGCTGTCTAGTGAACGGAGAAGAGAAGATGAGATTTCAACCACTTTACTATGAATATTGGTCCAATTCTAATTTTCATGAACTGTAGGGATGGATGGAAACAGTCCGTGACCGAGGGAAACATTTCCCGTCTGTGAACTCACAGTGAGTCCCGCCTGAAAGTCTGCCGTCTCGGATTCTGCTCACGGTGATTCCCGCGTCTGAAAGTCCTCCTGTCTCGGCTTTCTGCTCACAGCGGATACCGGTTCTGAAGGTCCTTCCTGTCTCGGCTTCTGCTCGCTCACTAAGCTCAGAATGAAAAACTGCTGTCTAGTGAAAGGAGAGGGGAAAGTAAAATCTCATTCACTTTTATATGAATATTTGGTCAAATTCTATTGATCATGTACAGTCGGGATGTATGGAAAGTGTGAGCCGCCGAGGGGGATCTTTTTTCCCGTCTGTCGACTCACATTGAGTCCCGCGTCTGAAAGTCCTCCTGTCTCGGCTTCTGCTCGCTCATTAAGCTCAGAATGAAAACTGCTGTCTAGTGAACGGAGAAGAGAAGATGAGATTCAACCACGTTTACTATGAATATTGGTCCAATTCTAATTTTCATGAACTGTAGGGATGGATGAAACAGTCCGTGACCGAGGGGAAACATTTTCCCGTCTGTGAACTCACAGTGAGTCCCGCGTCTGAAAGTCTTGCCGTCTCGGATTCTGCTCACGGTGATTCCCGCGGTCTGAAAGTCCTCCTGTCTCGGCTTCTGCTCGCTCACTAAGCTCAGAATGAAAAACTGCTGTCTAGTGAATGGAGAGGAGAAAGTAAAATCTCAGCCAATTTAATAAAGTGTTGTCAAATTCTAATGTTCATCAACAATCTGGGTGTATGAAAGTGGCCGAGGGAGATCTTTTTCCCTTCTGTGGACTCACACTGAGTATGGTATCTGAAAGTCTTCGTGTATCCGCTTCTGCTCTCTCATTAAGCTCACAATTAACGACTGCTGTCTCATGTGAAAGGAGAGACCTTCTTTAGAGGCTGCATTTCAGACCAGTGTGTGAAAAAGCCCGAAAATCCACGTATCGCTGCTCAGTATCTAATGTTTATCAACTTTCATTTCATCAATAAACAAAATAGACAGCAGTCTGAGGCCAGTGAGTCAACATCTGCGTTTTACTTCTTTCTGTCGCTGATAAAGCTCACAATTAACAAAATGCTGTCTCCAGCGAAAGGAGAGGAGAAAATGACAATTCAGCCACTTTAATATGAATGTTTGTTGAATTCGAATGGTTGTGAATGATCTGGGTGTATGGAAACGGTCAGCGGCCGACCGGGATATTTTCCCTTCTGAGGACTCACAGTGAGTCCCGCGTCTGACAGTGCGCCTGTCTCGGCTTCTGCTCACAGCGAGTCCAGCGTCTGAAGGTCCTGCTGTCTCGGCTTCTGCTCACAGCGAGTACCGGTTCTGAAGGTCCTTCCTGTCTCGGCTTCTGCTCGCTCATTAAACTCAGAATGAAAAACTGCTGTCTAGTGAAAGGAGAGGGGAAAGTAAAATCTCATTCACTTTTATATGAATATTGGTCAAATTCTAATTTTCATGAACTGTAGGGATGGATGGAAACAGTCCGTGACAGAGGGGAAACATTTTCCAATCTGTCTACTCACAGTGAGTACCGCGTCTGAAAGTCTCCCTGTCTCGGCTTCTGCTCACAGCGAGTACCGGTTCTGAAGGTCCTTCCCTGTCTCGGCTTCTGCTCGCTCACTAAGCTCAGAATGAAAAAACTGCTGTCTAGTGAAAGGAGAGGGGAAAGTAAGATCTCATTCCAGTTTTATATGAATATTGGTCAAATTCTATTGATCATGTACAGTCGGGATGTATGGAAAGTGTGAGCCGCCGAGGGGATCTTTTTCCCGTCTGTCGACTCACATTGAGTCCCGCGTCTGAAAGTCCTCCTGTCTCGGCTTCTGCTCGCTCATTAAGCTCAGAATTATCAAATGCTGTCTCCAGTGAACGGAGAAGAGAAGATGAGATTTCAGCCACTTTACTATGAATATTGGTCCAATTCTAATTTTCATGAACTGTAGGGATGGATGGAAACAGTCCGTGACCGAGGGGAAACATTTTCCCGTCTGTGAACTCACAGTGAGTCCCGCGTCTGAAAGTCTTGCCGTCTCGGATTCTGCTCACGGTGATTCCCGCGTCTGAAAGTCCTCCTGTCTCGGCTTCTGCTCGCTCACTAAGCTCAGAATGAAAAACTGCTGTCTAGTGAAAGGAGAGGAGAAAGTAAAATCTCATTCACGTTTATATGAATATTGGTCCAATTCTAATTTTCATGAACTGTAGGGATGGATGGAAACAGTCCGTGACCGAGGGGAAACATTTTCCCGTCTGTGAACTCACAGTGAGTCCCGCGTCTGAAAGTCTTGCCGTCTCGGATTCTGCTCACGGTGATTCCCGCGTCTGAAAGTCCTCCTGTCTCGGCTTCTGCTCGCTCACTAAGCTCAGAATGAAAAACTGCTGTCTAGTGAAAGGAGAGGGGAAAGTAACATCTCATTCACGTTTATATGAATATTGGTCAAATTCTATTGATCATGTGACAGTCGGGATGTATGGAAAGTGTGAGCCGCCGAGGGGGATCTTTTTCCCGTCTGTCGACTCACATTGAGTCCCGCGTCTGAAAGTCCTCCTGTCTCGGCTTCTGCTCGCTCATTAAGCTCAGAATTATCAAATGCTGTCTCCAGTGAACGGAGAAGAGAAGATGAGATTTCAGCCACTTTACTATGAATATTGGTCCAATTCTAATTTTCATGAACTGTAGGGATGGATGGAAACAGTCCGTGACCGAGGGGAAACATTTTCCCGTCTGTGAACTCACAGTGAGTCCCGCGTCTGAAAGTCTTGCCGTCTTGGATTCTGCTCACGGTGATTCCCGCGTCTGAAAGTCTCCTGTCTCGGCTTCTGCTCGCTCACTAAGCTCAGAATGAAAAACTGCTGTCTAGTGAAAGGAGAGGGGAAAGTAACATCTCATTCACGTTTATATGAATATTGGTCAAATTCTATTGATCATGTACAGTCGGGATGTATGGAAAGTGTGAGCCGCCGAGGGGATCTTTTTCCCGTCTGTCGACTCACATTGAGTCCCGCGTCTGAAAGTCCTCCTGTCTCGGCTTCTGCTCGCTCACTAAGCTCAGAATGAAAAACTGCTGTCTAGTGAAAGGAGAGGGGAAAGTAACATCTCATTCACGTTTATATGAATATTGGTCAAATTCTATTGATCATGTACAGTCGGGATGTATGGAAAGTGTGAGCCGCCGAGGGGGATCTTTTTCCCGTCTGTCGACTCACATTGAGTCCCGCGTCTGAAAGTCCTCCTGTCTCGGCTTCTGCTCACAGCGAGTACCGGTTCTGAAGGTCCTTCCTGTCTCGGCTTCTGCTCGCTCATTAAACTCAGAATGAAAAACTGCTGTCTAGTGAAAGGAGAGGAGAAAGTAAAATCTCATTCACGTTTATATGAATATTGGTCCAATTCTAATTTTCATGAACTGTAGGGATGGATGGAAACAGTCCGTGACAGAGGGGAAACATTTTCCAATCTGTCTACTCACAGTGAGTACCGCGTCTGAAAGTCCTCCTGTCTCGGCTTCTGCTCACAGCGAGTACCGGTTCTGAAGGTCCTTCCTGTCTCGGCTTCTGCTCGCTCACTAAGCTCAGAATGAAAAACTGCTGTCTAGTGAAAGGAGAGGGGAAAGTAAGATCTCATTCAGTTTTATATGAATATTGGTCAAATTCTATTGATCATGTACAGTCGGGATGTATGGAAAGTGTGAGCCGCCGAGGGGGATCTTTTTCCCGTCTGTCGACTCACATTGAGTCCCGCGTCTGAAAGTCCTCCTGTCTCGGCTTCTGCTCGCTCATTAAACTCAGAATGAAAAACTGCTGTCTAGTGAAAGGAGAGGAGAAAGTAAAATCTCATTCACGTTTATATGAATATTGGTCCAATTCTAATTTTCATGAACTGTAGGGATGTATGGAAACAGTCCGTGACCGAGGGGAAACATTTTCCCGTCTGTGAACTCACAGTGAGTCCCGCGTCTGAAAGTCTTGCCGTCTCGGATTCTGCTCACGGTGATTCCCGCGTCTGAAAGTCCTCCTGTCTCGGCTTCTGCTCACAGCGAGTACCGGTTCTGAAGGTCCTTCCTGTCTCGGCTTCTGCTTGCTCACTAAGCTCAGAATGAAAAACTGCTGTCTAGTGAAAGGAGAGGGGAAAGTAAAATCTCATTCACTTTTATATGAATATTGGTCAAATTCTATTGATCATGTACAGTCGGGATGTATGGAAAGTGTGAGCCGCCGAGGGGGATCTTTTTCCCGTCTGTCGACTCACATTGAGTCCCGCGTCTGAAAGTCCTCCTGTCTCGGCTTCTGCTCGCTCATTAAGCTCAGAATGAAAAACTGCTGTCTAGTGAACGGAGAAGAGAAGATGAGATTTCAACCACTTTACTATGAATATTGGTCCAATTCTAATTTTCATGAACTGTAGGGATGGATGGAAACAGTCCGTGACGAGGGAAACATTTTCCCGTCTGTGAACTCACAGTGAGTCCCGCATCTGAAAGTCTTGCCGTCTCGGATTCTGCTCACGGTGATTCCCGCGTCTGAAAGTCCTCCTGTCTCGGCTTCTGCTCGCTCACTAAGCTCAGAATGAAAAACTGCTGTCTAGTGAAAGGAGAGGGGAAAGTAACATCTCATTCACGTTATATGAATATTGGTCAAAATTCTATTGATCATGTACAGTCGGGATGTATGGAAAGTGTGAGCCGCCGAGGGGGATCTTTTTCCCGTCTGTCGACTCACATTGAGTCCCGCGTCTGAAAGTCCTCCTGTCTCGGCTTCTGCTCACAGCGAGTACCGGTTCTGAAGGTCCTTCCTGTCTCGGCTTCTGCTCGCTCATTAAACTCAGAATGAAAAACTGCTGTCTAGTGAACGGAGAAGAGAAGATGAGATTTCAACCACTTTACTATGAATATTGGTCCAATTCTAATTTTCATGAACTGTAGGGATGGATGGAAACAGTCCGTGACCGAGGGGAAACATTTTCCCGTCTGTGAACTCACAGTGAGTCCCGCGTCTGAAAGTCTTGCCGTCTCGGATTCTGCTCACGGTGATTCCCGCGTCTGAAAGTCCTCCTGTCTCGGCTTCTGCTCACAGCGAGTACCGGTTCTGAAGGTCCTTCCTGTCTCGGCTTCTGCTCGCTCACTAAGCTCAGAATGAAAAACTGCTGTCTAGTGAAAGGAGAGGGGAAAGTAAAATCTCATTCACTTTTATATGAATATTGGTCAAATTCTATTGATCATGTACAGTCGGGATGTATGGAAAGTGTGAGCCGCCGAGGGGGATCTTTTTCCCGTCTGTCGACTCACATTGAGTCCCGCGTCTGAAAGTCCTCCTGTCTCGGCTTCTGCTCGCTCATTAAGCTCAGAATGAAAAACTGCTGTCTAGTGAACGGAGAAGAGAAGATGAGATTTCAACCACTTTACTATGAATATTGGTCCAATTCTAATTTTCATGAACTGTAGGGATGGATGGAAACAGTCCGTGACCGAGGGGAAACATTTCCCGTCTGTGAACTCACAGTGAGTCCCGCGTCTGAAAGTCTTGCCGTCTCGGATTCTGCTCACGGTGATTCCCGCGTCTGAAAGTCCTCCTGTCTCGGCTTCTGCTCGCTCACTAAGCTCAGAATGAAAAACTGCTGTCTAGTGAAAGGAGAGGAGACAGTAAAATCTCATTCACGTTTATATGAATATTGGTCCAATTCTAATTTTCATGAACTGTAGGGATGGATGGAAACAGTCCGTGACCGAGGGGAAACATTTTCCCGTCTGTGAACTCACAGTGAGTCCCGCGTCTGAAAGTCTTGCCGTCTCGGATTCTGCTCACGGTGATTCCCGCGTCTGAAAGTCCTCCTGTCTCGGCTTCTGCTCGCTCACTAAGCTCAGAATGAAAAACTGCTGTCTAGTGAATGGAGAGGAGAAAGTAAAAATCTCAGCCAATTTAATAAAAGTGTTTGTCAAATTCTAATGTTCATCAACAATCTGGGTGTATGAAAGTGGCCGAGGGAGATCTTTTTCCCTTCTGTGGACTCACACTGAGTATGGTATCTGAAAGTCTTCGTGTATCCGCTTCTGCTCTCTCATTAAGCTCACAATTAACGACTGCTGTCTCATGTGAAAGGAGAGACCTTCTTTAGAGGCTGCATTTCAGACCAGTGTGTGAAAAAGCCCGAAAATCCACGTATCGCTGCTCAGTATCTAATGTTTATCAACTTTCATTTCATCAATAAACAAAATAGACAGCAGTCTGAGGCCAGTGAGTCAACATCTGCGTTTTACTTCTTTCTGTCGCTGATAAAGCTCACAATTAACAAATGCTGTCTCCAGCGAAAGGAGAGGAGAAAATGACAATTCAGCCACTTTAATATGAATGTTTGTTGAATTCGAATGGTTGTGAATGATCTGGGTTATGGAAACGGTCAGCGGCCGACCGGATATTTTCCCTTCTGAGGACTCACAGTGAGTCCCGCGTCTGACAGTGCGCCTGTCTCGGCTTCTGCTCACAGCGAGTCCAGCGTCTGAAGGTCCTGCTGTCTCGGCTTCTGCTCACAGCGAGTACCGGTTTCTGAAAGGTCCTTCCTGTCTCGGCTTCTGCTCGCCTCATTAAACTCAGAATGAAAAACTGCTGTCTAGTGAAAGGAGAGGGGAAAGTAAAATCTCATTCACTTTTATATGAATATTGGTCAAATTCTAATTTTCATGAACTGTAGGATGGATGGAAACAGTCCGTGACAGAGGGGAAACATTTTCCAATCTGTCTACTCACAGTGGAGTACCGCGTCTGAAAGTCCTCCTGTCTCGGCTTCTGCTCACAGCGAGTACCGTGTCTGGAAGGTCCTTCCTGTCTCGGCTTCTGCTCGCTCACTAAGCTCAGAATGAAAAACTGCTGTCTAGTGAAAGGAGAGGGAAAGTAAGATCTCATTCAGTTTTATATGAATATTGGTCAAATTCTATTGATCATGTACAGTCGGGATGTATGGAAAGTGTGAGCCGCCGAGGGGGATCTTTTTCCCGTCTGTCGACTCACATTGAGTCCCGCGTCTGAAAGTCCTCCTGTCTCGGCTTCTGCTCGCTCATTAAACTCAGAATGAAAAACTGCTGTCTAGTGAAAGGAGAGGAGAAAGTAAAATCTCATTCACGTTTATATGAATATTGGTCCAATTCTAATTTTCATGAACTGTAGGGATGGATGGAAACAGTCCGTGACCGAGGGGAAACATTTTCCGTCTGTGAACTCACAGTGAGTCCCGCGTCTGAAAGTCTTGCCGTCTCGGATTCTGCTCACGGTGATTCCCGCGTCTGAAAGTCCTCCTGTCTCGGCTTCTGCTCGCTCACTAAGCTCAGAATGAAAAACTGCTGTCTAGTGAATGGAGAGGAGAAAGTAAAATCTCAGCCAATTTAATAAAAGTGTTTGTCAAATTCTAATGTCATCAACAATCTGGGTGTATGAAAGTGGCCGAGGGAGATCTTTTTCCCTTCTGTGGACTCACACTGAGTATGGTATCTGAAAGTCTTCGTGTATCCGCTTCTGCTCTCTCATTAAGCTCACAATTAACGACTGCTGTCTCATGTGAAAGGAGAGACCTTCTTTAGAGGCTGCATTTCAGACCAGTGTGTGAAAAAGCCCGAAAATCCACGTATCGCTGCTCAGTATCTAATGTTTATCAACTTTCATTTCATCAATAACAAAATAGACAGCAGTCTGAGGCCAGTGAGTCAACATCTGCGTTTTACTTCTTTCTGTCGCTGATAAGCTCACAATTAACAAATGCTGTCTCCAGCGAAAGGAGAGGAGAAAATGACAATTCAGCCACTTTAATATGAATGTTTGTTGAATTCGAATGGTTGTGAATGATCTGGGTGTATGGAAACGGTCAGCGGCCGACCGGGATATTTTCCCTTCTGAGGACTCACAGTGAGTCCCGCGTCTGACAGTGCGCCTGTCTCGGCTTCTGCTCACAGCGAGTCCAGCGTCTGAAGGTCCTGCTGTCTCGGCTTCTGCTCACAGCGAGTACCGGTTCTGAAGGTCCTTCCTGTCTCGGCTTCTGCTCGCTCATTAAACTCAGAATGAAAAACTGCTGTCTAGTGAAAGGAGAGGGGAAAGTAAAATCTCATTCACTTTTATATGAATATTGGTCAAATTCTAATTTTCATGAACTGTAGGGATGGATGGAAACAGTCCGTGACAGAGGGGAAACATTTTCCAATCTGTCTACTCACAGTGAGTACCGCGTCTGAAAGTCCTCCTGTCTCGGCTTCTGCTCACAGCGAGTACCGGTTCTGAAGGTCCTTCCTGTCTCGGCTTCTGCTCGCTCACTAAGCTCAGAATGAAAACTGCTGTCTAGTGAAAGGAGAGGGGAAAGTAAATCTCATTCAGTTTTATATGAATATTGGTCAAATTCTATTGATCATGTACAGTCGGGATGTATGGAAAGTGTGAGCCGCCGAGGGGATCTTTTTCCCGTCTGTCGACTCACATTGAGTCCCGCGTCTGAAAGTCCTCCTGTCTCGGCTTCTGCTCGCTCATTAAACTCAGAAAAAACTGCTGTCTAGTGAAAGGAGAGGAGAAGTAAAATTCATTCACGTTTATATGAATATTGGTCCAATTCTAATTTTCATGAACTGTAGGGATGGATGGAAACAGTCCGTGACCGAGGGGAAACATTTTCCCGTCTGTGAACTCACAGTGAGTCCCGCGTCTGAAAGTCTTGCCGTCTCGGATTCTGCTCACGGTGATTCCCGCGTCTGAAAGTCCTCCTGTCTCGGCTTCTGCTCGCTCACTAAGCTCAGAATGAAAAACTGCTGTCTAGTGAATGGAGAGGAGAAAGTAAAATCTCAGCCAATTTAATAAAAGTGTTTGTCAAATTCTAATGTTCATCAACAATCTGGGTGTATGAAAGTGGCCGAGGGAGATCTTTTTCCCTTCTGTGGACTCACACTGAGTATGGTATCTGAAAGTCTTCGTGTATCCGCTTCTGCTCTCTCATTAAGCTCACAATTAACGACTGCTGTCTCATGTGAAAGGAGAGACCTTCTTTAGAGGCTGCATTTCAGACCAGTGTGTGAAAAAGCCCGAAAATCCACGTATCGCTGCTCAGTATCTAATGTTTATCAACTTTCATTTCATCAATAAACAAAATAGACAGCAGTCTGAGGCCAGTGAGTCAACATCTGCGTTTTACTTCTTTCTGTCGCTGATAAAGCTCACAATTAACAAATGCTGTCTCCAGCGAAAGGAGAGGAGAAAATGACAATTCAGCCACTTTAATATGAATGTTTGTTGAATTCGAATGGTTGTGAATGATCTGGGTGTATGGAAACGGTCAGCGGCCGACCGGGATATTTTCCCTTCTGAGGACTCACAGTGAGTCCCGCGTCTGACAGTGCGCCTGTCTCGGCTTCTGCTCACAGCGAGTCCAGCGTCTGAAGGTCCTGCTGTCTCGGCTTCTGCTCACAGCGAGTACCGGTTCTGAAGGTCCTTCCTGTCTCGGCTTCTGCTCGCTCATTAAACTCAGAATGAAAAACTGCTGTCTAGTGAAAGGAGAGGAAAGTAAAATCTCATTCACTTTTATATGAATATTGGTCAAATTCTAATTTTCATGAACTGTAGGGATGGATGGAAACAGTCCGTGACAGAGGGGAAACATTTTCCAATCTGTCTACTCACAGTGAGTACCGCGTCTGAAAGTCCTCCTGTCTCGGCTTCTGCTCACAGCGAGTACCGGTTCTGAAGGTCCTTCCTGTCTCGGCTTCTGCTCGCTCACTAAGCTCAGAATGAAAAACTGCTGTCTAGTGAAAGGAGAGGGGAAAGTAAGATCTCATTCAGTTTTATATGAATATTGGTCAAATTCTATTGATCATGTACAGTCGGGATGTATGGAAAGTGTGAGCCGCCGAGGGGGATCTTTTTCCCGTCTGTCGACTCACATTGAGTCCCGCGTCTGAAAGTCCTCCTGTCTCGGCTTCTGCTCGCTCATTAAACTCAGAATGAAAAACTGCTGTCTAGTGAAAGGAGAGGAGAAAGTAAAATCTCATTCACGTTTATATGAATATTGGTCCAATTCTAATTTTCATGAACTGTAGGGATGGATGGAAACAGTCCGTGACCGAGGGGAAACATTTTCCCGTCTGTGAACTCACAGTGAGTCCGCGTCTGAAAGTCTTGCCGTCTCGGATTCTGCTCACGGTGATTCCCGCGTCTGAAAGTCCTCCTGTCTCGGCTTCTGCTCGCTCACTAAGCTCAGAATGAAAAACTGCTGTCTAGTGAATGGAGAGGAGAAAGTAAAATCTCAGCCAATTTAATAAAAGTGTTTGTCAAATTCTAATGTTCATCAACAATCTGGGTGTATGAAAGTGGCCGAGGGAGATCTTTTTCCCTTCTGTGGACTCACACTGAGTATGGTATCTGAAAGTCTTCGTGTATCCGCTTCTGCTCTCTCATTAAGCTCACAATTAACGACTGCTGTCTCATGTGAAAGGAGAGACCTTCTTTAGAGGCTGCATTTCAGACCAGTGTGTGAAAAAGCCCGAAAATCCACGTATCGCTGCTCAGTATCTAATGTTTATCAACTTTCATTTCATCAATAAACAAAATAGACAGCAGTCTGAGGCCAGTGAGTCAACATCTGCGTTTTACTTCTTTCTGTCGCTGATAAAGCTCACAATTAACAAATGCTGTCTCCAGCGAAAGGAGAGGAGAAAATGACAATTCAGCCACTTTAATATGAATGTTTGTTGAATTCGAATGGTTGTGAATGATCTGGGTGTATGGAAACGGTCAGCGGCCGACCGGGATATTTCCCTTCTGAGGACTCACAGTGAGTCCCGCGTCTGACAGTGCGCCTGTCTCGGCTTCTGCTCACAGCGAGTCCAGCGTCTGAAGGTCCTGCTGTCTCGGCTTCTGCTCACAGCGAGTACCGGTTCTGAAGGTCCTTCCTGTCTCGGCTTCTGCTCGCTCATTAAACTCAGAATGAAAAACTGCTGTCTAGTGAAAGGAGAGGGGAAAGTAAAATCTCATTCACTTTTATATGAATATTGGTCAAATTCTAATTTTCATGAACTGTAGGGATGGATGGAAACAGTCCGTGACAGAGGGGAAACATTTTCCAATCTGTCTACTCACAGTGAGTACCGCGTCTGAAAGTCCTCCTGTCTCGGCTTCTGCTCACAGCGAGTACCGGTTCTGAAGGTCCTTCCTGTCTCGGCTTCTGCTCGCTCACTAAGCTCAGAATGAAAAACTGCTGTCTAGTGAAAGGAGAGGGGAAAGTAAGATCTCATTCAGTTTTATATGAATATTGGTCAAATTCTATTGATCATGTACAGTCGGGATGTATGGAAAGTGTGAGCCGCCGAGGGGATCTTTTTCCCGTCTGTCGACTCACATTGAGTCCCGCGTCTGAAAGTCCTCCTGTCTCGGCTTCTGCTCGCTCATTAAACTCAGAATGAAAAACTGCTGTCTAGTGAAAGGAGAGGAGAAAGTAAAATCTCATTCACGTTTATATGAATATTGGTCCAATTCTAATTTTCATGAACTGTAGGGATGGATGGAAACAGTCCGTGACCGAGGGGAAACATTTTCCCGTCTGTGAACTCACAGTGAGTCCCGCGTCTGAAAGTCTTGCCGTCTCGGATTCTGCTCACGGTGATTCCCGCGTCTGAAAGTCCTCCTGTCTCGGCTTCTGCTCGCTCACTAAGCTCAGAATGAAAAACTGCTGTCTAGTGAATGGAGAGGAGAAAGTAAAATCTCAGCCAATTTAATAAAAGTGTTTTGTCAAATTCTAATGTTCATCAACAATCTGGGTGTATGAAAGTGGCCGAGGGAGATCTTTTTCCCTTCTGTGGACTCACACTGAGTATGGTATCTGAAAGTCTTCGTGTATCCGCTTCTGCTCTCTCATTAAGCTCACAATTAACGACTGCTGTCTCATGTGAAAGGAGAGACCTTCTTTAGAGCTGCATTTCAGACCAGTGTGTGAAAAAGCCCGAAAATCCACGTATCGCTGCTCAGTATCTAATGTTTATCAACTTTCATTTCATCAATAAACAAAATAGACAGCAGTCTGAGGCCAGTGAGTCAACATCTGCGTTTTACTTCTTTCTGTCGCTGATAAAGCTCACAATTAACAAATGCTGTCTCCAGCGAAAGGAGAGGAGAAAATGACAATTCAGCCACTTTAATATGAATGTTTGTTGAATTCGAATGGTTGTGAATGATCTGGGTGTATGGAAACGGTCAGCGGCCGACCGGGATATTTTCCCTTCTGAGGACTCACAGTGAGTCCCGCGTCTGACAGTGCGCCTGTCTCGGCTTCTGCTCACAGCGAGTCCAGCGTCTGAAGGTCCTGCTGTCTCGGCTTCTGCTCACAGCGAGTACCGGTTCTGAAGGTCCTTCCTGTCTCGGCTTCTGCTCGCTCATTAAACTCAGAATGAAAAACTGCTGTCTAGTGAAAGGAGAGGGGAAAGTAAAATCTCATTCACTTTTATATGAATATTGGTCAAATTCTAATTTTCATGAACTGTAGGGATGGATGGAAACCGTGACAGAGGGGAAACATTTTCCAATCTGTCTACTCACAGTGAGTACCGCGTCTGAAAGTCCTCCTGTCTCGGCTTCTGCTCACAGCGAGTACCGGTTCTGAAGGTCCTTCCTGTCTCGGCTTCTGCTCGCTCATTAAAATCAGAATGAAAAACTGCTGTCTAGTGAAAGGAGAGGGGAAAGTAACATCTCATTCACGTTTATATGAATATTGGTCAAATTCTATTGATCATGTACAGTCGGGATGTATGGAAAGTGTGAGCCGCCGAGGGGATCTTTTTCCCGTCTGTCGACTCACATTGAGTCCCGCGTCTGAAAGTCCTCCTGTCTCGGCTTCTGCTCACAGCGAGTACTTCTGAAGGTCCTTCCTGTCTCGGCTTCTGCTCGCTCATTAAACTCAGAATGAAAAACTGCTGTCTAGTGAACGGAGAAGAGAAGATGAGATTTCAACCACTTTACTATGAATATTGGTCCAATTCTAATTTTCATGAACTGTAGGGATGGATGGAAACAGTCCGTGACCGAGGGGAAACATTTTCCCGTCTGTGAACTCACAGTGAGTCCCGCGTCTGAAAGTCTTGCCGTCTCGGATTCTGCTCACGGTGATTCTCTGAAAGTCCTCCTGTCTCGGCTTCTGCTCACAGCGAGTACCGGTTCTGAAGGTCCTTCCTGTCTCGGCTTCTGCTCGCTCACTAAGCTCAGAATGAAAAACTGCTGTCTAGTGAAAGGAGAGGGGAAAGTAAAATCTCATTCACTTTTATATGAATATTGGTCAAATTCTATTGATCATGTACAGTCGGGATGTATGGAAAGTGTGAGCCGCGAGGGGATCTTTTTCCCGTCTGTCGACTCACATTGAGTCCCGCGTCTGAAAGTCCTGTCTCGGCTTCTGCTCACAGCGAGTACCGCTGAAGGTCCTTCCTGTCTCGGCTTCTGCTCGCTCATTAAACTCAGAATGAAAAACTGCTGTCTAGTGAAAGGAGAGGAGAAAGTAAAATCTCATTCACGTTTATATGAATATTGGTCCAATTCTAATTTTCATGAACTGTAGGGATGGATGGAAACAGTCCGTGACAGAGGGGAAACATTTTCCAATCTGTCTACTCACAGTGAGTACCGCGTCTGAAAGTCCTCCTGTCTCGGCTTCTGCTCACAGCGAGTACCGGTTCTGAAGGTCCTTCCTGTCTCGGCTTCTGCTCGCTCACTAAGCTCAGAATGAAAAACTGCTGTCTAGTGAAAGGAGAGGGGAAAGTAAAATCTCATTCACTTTTATATGAATATTGGTCAAATTCTATTGATCATGTACAGTCGGGATGTATGGAAAGTGTGAGCCGCCGAGGGGGATCTTTTTCCCGTCTGTCGACTCACATTGAGTCCCGCGTCTGAAAGTCCTCCTGTCTCGGCTTCTGCTCGCTCATTAAGCTCAGAATGAAAAACTGCTGTCTAGTGAACGGAGAAGAGAAGATGAGATTTCAACCACTTTGCTATGAATATTGGTCCAATTCTAATTTTCATGAACTGTAGGGATGGATGGAAACAGTCCGTGACCGAGGGGAAACATTTTCCCGTCTGTGAACTCACAGTGAGTCCGCGTCTGAAAGTCTTGCCGTCTCGGATTCTGCTCACGGTGATTCCCGCGTCTGAAAGTCCTCCTGTCTCGGCTTCTGCTCGCTCACTAAGCTCAGAATGAAAAACTGCTGTCTAGTGAAAGGAGAGGAGAAAGTAAAATCTCATTCACGTTTATGAATATTGGTCCAATTCTAATTTTCATGAACTGTAGGGATGGATGGAAACAGTCCGTGACCGAGGGGAAACATTTTCCCGTCTGTGAACTCACAGTGAGTCCCGCGTCTGAAAGTCTTGCCGTCTCGGATTCTGCTCACGGTGATTCCCGCGTCTGAAAGTCCTCCTGTCTCGGCTTCTGCTCGCTCACTAAGCTCAGAATGAAAAACTGCTGTCTAGTGAAAGGAGAGGGGAAAGTAACATCTCATTCACGTTTATATGAATATTGGTCAAATTCTATTGATCATGTACAGTCGGGATGTATGGAAAGTGTGAGCCGCCGAGGGGGATCTTTTTCCCGTCTGTCGACTCACATTGAGTCCCGCGTCTGAAAGTCCTCCTGTCTCGGCTTCTGCTCACAGCGAGTACCGGTTCTGAAGGTCCTTCTGTCTCGGCTTCTGCTCGCTCACTAAGCTCAGAATGAAAAACTGCTGTCTAGTGAAAGGAGAGGGGAAAGTAAGATCTCATTCAGTTTTTATATGAATATTGGTCAAATTCTATTGATCATGTACAGTCGGGATGTATGGAAAGTGTGAGCCGCCGAGGGGATCTTTTTCCCGTCTGTCGACTCACATTGAGTCCCGCGTCTGAAAGTCCTCCTGTCTCGGCTTCTGCTCGCTCATTAAACTCAGAATGAAAAACTGCTGTCTAGTGAACGGAGAAGAGAAGATGAGATTTCAACCACTTTACTATGAATATTGGTCCAATTCTAATTTTCATGAACTGTAGGGATGGATGGAAACAGTCCGTGACCGAGGGGAAACATTTTCCCGTCTGTGAACTCACAGTGAGTCCCGCGTCTGAAAGTCTTGCCGTCTCGGATTCTGCTCACGGTGATTCCCGCGTCTGAAAGTCCTCCTGTCTCGGCTTCTGCTCGCTCTAAGCTCAGAATGAAAAACTGCTGTCTAGTGAAAGGAGAGGAGAAAGTAAAATCTCATTCACGTTTATATGAATATTGGTCCAATTCTAATTTTCATGAACTGTAGGGATGGATGGAAACAGTCCGTGACCGAGGGGAAACATTTTCCCGTCTGTGAACTCACAGTGAGTCCCGCGTCTGAAAGTCTTGCCGTCTCGGATTCTGCTCACGGTGATTCCCGCGTCTGAAAGTCCTCCTGTCTCGGCTTCTGCTCGCTCACTAAGCTCAGAATGAAAAACTGCTGTCTAGTGAAAGGAGAGGGAAAGTAACATCTCATTCACGTTTATATGAATATTGGTCAAATTCTATTGATCATGTACAGTCGGGATGTATGGAAAGTGTGAGCCGCCGGGGATCTTTTTCCCGTCTGTCGACTCACATTGAGTCCCGCGTCTGAAAGTCCTCCTGTCTCGGCTTCTGCTCGCTCACTAAGCTCAGAATGAAAAACTGCTGTCTAGTGAAAGGAGAGGAGAAAGTAAAATCTCATTCACGTTTATATGAATATTGGTCCAATTCTAATTTTCATGAACTGTAGGGATGGATGGAAACAGTCCGTGACCGAGGGGAAACATTTTCCCGTCTGTGAACTCACAGTGAGTCCGCGTCTGAAAGTCTTGCCGTCTCGGATTCTGCTCACGGTGATTCCCGCGTCTGAAAGTCCTCCTGTCTCGGCTTCTGCTCACAGCGAGTACCGGTTCTGAAGGTCCTTCCTGTCTCGGCTTCTGACTAAGCTCAGAATGAAAAACTGCTGTCTAGTGAAAGGAGAGGGGAAAGTAAAATCTCTCATTCACTTTTATATGAATATTGGTCAAATTCTATTGATCATGTACAGTCGGGATGTATGGAAAGTGTGAGCCGCCGAGGGGGATCTTTTTCCCGTCTGTCGACTCACATTGAGTCCGCGTCTGAAAGTCCTCCTGTCTCGGCTTCTGCTCACAGCGAGTACCGGTTCTGAAGGTCCTTCCTGTCTCGGCTTCTGCTCGCTCACTAAGCTCAGAATGAAAAACTGCTGTCTAGAAAGGAGAGGGGAAAGTAAGATCTCATTCAGTTTTATATGAATATTGGTCAAATTCTATTGATCATGTACAGTCGGGATGTATGGAAAGTGTGAGCCGCCGAGGGGGATCTTTTTCCCGTCTGTCGACTCACATTGAGTCCCGCGTCTGAAAGTCCTCCTGTCTCGGCTTCTGCTCGCTCATTAAGCTCAGAATTATCAAATGCTGTCTCCAGTGAACGGAGAAGAGAAGATGAGATTTCAGCCACTTTACTATGAATATTGGTCCAATTCTAATTTTCATGAACTGTAGGGATGGATGGAAACAGTCCGTGACCGAGGGGAAACATTTTCCCGTCTGTGAACTCACAGTGAGTCCCGCGTCTGAAAGTCTTGCCGTCTCGGATTCTGCTCACGGTGATTCCCGCGTCTGAAAGTCCTCCTGTCTCGGCTTCTGCTCACAGCGAGTACCGGTTCTGAAGGTCCTTCCTGTCTCGGCTTCTGCTCGCTCACTAAGCTCAGAATGAAAAACTGCTGTCTAGTGAAAGGAGAGGGGAAAGTAAAATCTCATTCACTTTTATATGAATATTGGTCAAATCTATTGATCATGTACAGTCGGGATGTATGGAAAGTGTGAGCCGCCGAGGGGGATCTTTTTCCCGTCTGTCGACTCACATTGAGTCACGCGTCTGAAAGTCCTCCTGTCTCGGCTTCTGCTCGCTCATTAAGCTCAGAATGAAAAACTGCTGTCTAGTGAATGGAGAGGAGAAAGTAAAATCTCCGCCAATTTAATAAAAGTGTTTGTCAAATTCTAATGTTCATCAACAATCTGGGTGTATGAAAGTGGCCGAGGGAGATCTTTTTCCCTTCTGTGGACTCACACTGAGTATGGTATCTGAAAGTCTTCGTGTATCCGCTTCTGCTCTCTCATTAAGCTCACAATTAACGACTGCTGTCTCATGTGAAAGGAGAGACCTTCTTTAGAGGCTGCATTTCAGACCAGTGTGTGAAAAAGCCCGAAAATCCACGTATCGCTGCTCAATATCTAATGTTTATCAACTTTCATTTCATCAATAACAAAATAGACAGCAGTCTGAGGCCAGTGAGTCAACATCTGCGTTTTACTTCTTTCTGTCGCTGATAAAGCTCACAATTAACAAATGCTGTCTCCAGCGAAAGGAGAGGAGAAAATGACAATTCAGCCACTTTAATATGAATGTTTGTTGAATTCGAATGGTTGTGAATAATCTGGGTGTATGGAAACGGTCAGCGGCCGACCGGGATATTTTCCCTTCTGAGGACTCACAGTGAGTCCCGCGTCTGACAGTGCGCCTGTCTCGGCTTCTGCTCACAGCGAGTCCAGCGTCTGAAGGTCCTGCTGTCTCGGCTTCTGCTCACAGCGAGTACCGGTTCTGAAGGTCCTTCCTGTCTCGGCTTCTGCTCGCTCATTAAACTCAGAATGAAAAACTGCTGTCTAGTGAAAGGAGAGGAGAAAGTAAAATCTCATTCACGTTTATTGGTCCAATTCTAATTTTCATGAACTGTAGGGATGGATGGAAACAGTCCGTGACCGAGGGAAACATTTTCCCGTCTGTGAACTCACAGTGAGTCCCGCGTCTGAAAGTCTTGCCGTCTCGGATTCTGCTCACGGTGATTCCGCGTCTGAAAGTCCTCCTGTCTCGGCTTCTGCTCACAGCGAGTACCGGTTCTGAAGGTCCTTCCTGTCTCGGCTTCTGCTCGCTCATTAAACTCAGAATGAAAAACTGCTGTCTAGTGAAAGGAGAGGAGAAAGTAAAATCTCATTCACGTTTATATGAATATTGGTCCAATTCTAATTTTCATGAACTGTAGGGATGGATGGAAACAGTCCGTGACAGAGGGGAAACATTTTCCAATCTGTCTACTCACAGTGAGTACCGCGTCTGAAAGTCCTCCTGTCTCGGCTTCTGCTCACAGCGAGTACCGGTTCTGAAGGTCCTCCTGTCTCGGCTTCTGCTCGCTCACTAAGCTCAGAATGAAAAACTGCTGTCTAGTGAAAGGAGAGGGGAAAGTAAAATCTCATTCACTTTTATATGAATATTGGTCAAATTCTATTGATCATGTACAGTCGGGATGTATGGAAAGTGTGAGCCGCCGAGGGGGATCTTTTTCCCGTCTGTCGACTCACATTGAGTCCCGCGTCTGAAAGTCCTCCTGTCTCGGCTTCTGCTCGCTCATTAAGCTCAGAATGAAAAACTGCTGTCTAGTGAACGGAGAAGAGAAGATGAGATTTCAACCACTTTGCTATGAATATTGGTCCAATTCTAATTTTCATGAACTGTAGGGATGGATGGAAACAGTCCGTGACCGAGGGGAAACATTTTCCCGTCTGTGAACTCACAGTGAGTCCGCGTCTGAAAGTCTTGCCGTCTCGGATTCTGCTCACGGTGATTCCCGCGTCTGAAAGTCCTCCTGTCTCGGCT
>NW_026117622.1:0-47407 GCF_001640805.2 Lates calcarifer
AGGAGAAAGTAAAATCTCATTCACGTTTATATGAATATTGGTCCAATTCTAATTTTCATGAACTGTAGGGATGGATGGAAACAGTCCGTGACCGAGGGGAAACATTTTCCCGTCTGTGAACTCACAGTGAGTCCCGCGTCTGAAAGTCTTGCCGTCTCGGATTCTGCTCACGGTGATTCCTCTGAAAGTCCTCCTGTCTCGGCTTCTGCTCGCTCATTAAGCTCAGAATGAAAAACTGCTGTCTAGTGAATGGAGAGGAGAAAGTAAAATCTCAATTTAATAAAAGTGTTTGTCAAATTCTAATGTTCATCAACAATCTGGGTGTATGAAAGTGGCCGAGGGAATCTTTTTCCCTTCTGTGGACTCACACTGAGTATGGTATCTGAAAGTCTTCGTGTATCCGCTTCTGCTCTCTCATTAAGCTCACAATTAACGACTGCTGTCTCATGTGAAAGGAGAGACCTTCTTTAGAGGCTGCATTTCAGACCAGTGTGTGAAAAAGCCCGAAAATCCACGTATCGCTGCTCAATATCTAATGTTTATCAACTTTCATTTCATCAATAAACAAAATAGACAGCAGTCTGAGGCCAGTGAGTCAACATCTGCGTTTTACTTCTTTCTGTCGCTGATAAAGCTCACAATTAACAAATGCTGTCTCCAGCGAAAGGAGAGGAGAAAATGACAATTCAGCCACTTTAATATGAATGTTTGTTGAATTCGAATGGTTGTGAATAATCTGGGTGTATGGAAACGGTCAGCGGCCGACCGGGATATTTTCCCTTCTGAGGACTCACAGTGAGTCCTCTGACAGTGCGCCTGTCTCGGCTTCTGCTCACAGCGAGTCCAGCGTCTGAAGGTCCTGCTGTCTCGGCTTCTGCTCACAGCGAGTACCGGTTCTGAAGGTCCTTCCTGTCTCGGCTTCTGCTCGCTCATTAAACTCAGAATGAAAAACTGCTGTCTAGTGAAAGGAGAGGAGAAAGTAAAATCTCATTCACGTTTATTGGTCCAATTCTAATTTTCATGAACTGTAGGGATGGATGGAAACAGTCCGTGACCGAGGGGAAACATTTTCCCGTCTGTGAACTCACAGTGAGTCCCGTCTGAAAGTCTTGCCGTCTCGGATTCTGCTCACGGTGATTCTGAAAGTCCTCCTGTCTCGGCTTCTGCTCACAGCGAGTACCGGTTCTGAAGGTCCTTCCTGTCTCGGCTTCTGCTCGCTCATTAAACTCAGAATGAAAAACTGCTGTCTAGTGAAAGGAGAGGGAGAAAGTAAAATCTCATTCATTTATATGAATATTGGTCCAATTCTAATTTTCATGAACTGTAGGGATGGATGGAAACAGTCCGTGACAGAGGGGAAACATTTTCCAATCTGTCTACTCACAGTGAGTCCCGCGTCTGAAAGTCTCCTGTCTCGGCTTCTGCTCACAGCGAGTACCGGTTCTGAAGGTCCTTCCTGTCTCGGCTTCTGCTCGCTCACTAAGCTCAGAATGAAAAACTGCTGTCTAGTGAAAGGAGAGGGGAAAGTAAAATCTCATTCACTTTTATATGAATATTGGTCAAATTCTATTGATCATGTACAGTCGGGATGTATGGAAAGTGTGAGCCGCCGAGGGGGATCTTTTTCCCGTCTGTCGACTCACATTGAGTCCCGCGTCTGAAAGTCCTCCTGTCTCGGCTTCTGCTCGCTCATTAAGCTCAGAATGAAAAACTGCTGTCTAGTGAACGGAGAAGAGAAGATGAGATTTCAACCACTTTCTATGAATATTGGTCCAATTCTAATTTTCATGAACTGTAGGGATGGATGGAAACAGTCCGTGACCGAGGGAAACATTTTCCCGTCTGTGAACTCACAGTGAGTCCCGCGTCTGAAAGTCTTGCCGTCTCGGATTCTGCTCACGGTGATTCCCGCGTCTGAAAGTCCTCCTGTCTCGGCTTCTGCTCGCTCACTAAGCTCAGAATGAAAAACTGCTGTCTAGTGAAAGGAGAGGAGAAAGTAAAATCTCATTCACGTTTATATGAATATTGGTCAATTCTAATTTTCATGAACTGTAGGGATGGATGGAAACAGTCCGTGACCGAGGGGAAACATTTTCCCGTCTGTGAACTCACAGTGAGTCCCGCGTCTGAAAGTCTTGCCGTCTCGGATTCTGCTCACGGTGATTCCCGCGTCTGAAAGTCCTCCTGTCTCGGCTTCTGCTCGCTCACTAAGCTCAGAATGAAAAACTGCTGTCTAGTGAAAGGAGAGGGGAAAGTAACATCTCATTCACTTTTCAAATTCTATTGATCATGTACAGTCGGGATGTATGGAAAGTGTGAGCCGCCGAGGGGGATCTTTTTCCCGTCTGTCGACTCACATTGAGTCCCGCGTCTGAAAGTCCTCCTGTCTCGGCTTCTGCTCACAGCGAGTACCGGTTCTGAAGGTCCTTCCTGTCTCGGCTTCTGCTCGCTCACTAAGCTCAGAATGAAAAACTGCTGTCTAGTGAAAGGAGAGGGGAAAGTAAGATCTCATTCAGTTTTATATGAATATTGGTCAAATTCTATTGATCATGTACAGTCGGGATGTATGGAAAGTGTGAGCCGCCGAGGGGGATCTTTTTCCCGTCTGTCGACTCACATTGAGTCCCGCGTCTGAAAGTCCTCCTGTCTCGGCTTCTGCTCGCTCATTAAACTCAGAATGAAAAACTGCTGTCTAGTGAACGGAGAAGAGAAGATGAGATTTCAACCACTTTACTATGAATATTGGTCCAATTCTAATTTTCATGAACTGTAGGGATGGATGGAAACAGTCCGTGACCGAGGGGAAACATTTTCCCGTCTGTGAACTCACAGTTCTGAAAGTCTTGCCGTCTCGGATTCTGCTCACGGTGATTCCCGCGTCTGAAAGTCCTCCTGTCTCGGCTTCTGCTCGCTCACTAAGCTCAGAATGAAAAACTGCTGTCTAGTGAAAGGAGAGGAGAAAAGTAAAATCTCATTCACGTTTATATGAATATTGGTCCAATTCTAATTTTCATGAACTGTAGGGATGGATGGAAACAGTCCGTGACCGAGGGGAAACATTTTCCCGTCTGTGAACTCACAGTGAGTCCCGCGTCTGAAAGTCTTGCCGTCTCGGATTCTGCTCACCGGTGATTCCCGCGTCTGAAAGTCCTCCTGTCTCGGCTTCTGCTCGCTCACTAAGCTCAGAATGAAAAACTGCTGTCTAGTGAAAGGAGAGGGGAAAGTAACATCTCATTCACGTTTATATGAATATTGGTCAAATTCTATTGATCATGTACAGTCGGGATGTATGGAAAGTGTGAGCCGCCGAGGGGGATCTTTTTCCCGTCTGTCGACTCACATTGAGTCCCGCGTCTGAAAGTCCTCCTGTCTCGGCTTCTGCTCGCTCACTAAGCTCAGAATGAAAAACTGCTGTCTAGTGAAAGGAGAGGAGAAAGTAAAATCTCATTCACGTTTATATGAATATTGGTCCAATTCTAATTTTCATGAACTGTAGGGATGGATGGAAACAGTCCGTGACCGAGGGGAAACATTTTCCCGTCTGTGAACTCACAGTGAGTCCCGCGTCTGAAAGTCTTGCCGTCTCGGATTCTGCTCACGGTGATTCCCGCGTCTGAAAGTCCTCCTGTCTCGGCTTCTGCTCACAGCGAGTACCGGTTCTGAAGGTCCTTCCTGTCTCGGCTTCTGCTTGCTCACTAAGCTCAGAATGAAAAACTGCTGTCTAGTGAAAGGAGAGGGGAAAGTAAAATCTCATTCACTTTTATATGAATATTGGTCAAATTCTATTGATCATGTACAGTCGGGATGTATGGAAAGTGTGAGCCGCCGAGGGGGATCTTTTTCCCGTCTGTCGACTCACATTGAGTCCCGCGTCTGAAAGTCCTCCTGTCTCGGCTTCTGCTCACAGCGAGTACCGGTTCTGAAGGTCCTTCCTGTCTCGGCTTCTGCTCGCTCACTAAGCTCAGAATGAAAAAACTGCTGTCTAGTGAAAGGAGAGGGGAAAGTAAGATCTCATTCAGTTTTATATGAATATTGGTCAAATTCTATTGATCATGTACAGTCGGGATGTATGGAAAGTGTGAGCCGCCGAGGGGGATCTTTTTTCCCGTCCTGTCGACTCACATTGAGTCCCGCGTCTGAAAGTCCTCCTGTCTCGGCTTCTGCTCGCTCATTAAGCTCAGAATTATCAAATGCTGTCTCCAGTGAACGGAGAAGAGAAGATGAGATTTCAGCCACTTTACTATGAATATTGGTCCAATTCTAATTTTCATGAACTGTAGGGATGGATGGAAACAGTCCGTGACCGAGGGGAAACATTTTCCCGTCTGTGAACTCACAGTGAGTCCCCGCGTCTGAAAGTCTTGCCGTCTCGGATTCTGCTCACGGTGATTCCCGCGTCTGAAAGTCCTCCTGTCTCGGCTTCTGCTCACAGCGAGTACCGGTTCTGAAGGTCCTTCCTGTCTCGGCTTCTGCTCGCTCACTAAGCTCAGAATGAAAAACTGCTGTCTAGTGAAAGGAGAGGGGAAAGTAAAATCTCATTCACTTTTATATGAATATTGGTCAAATTCTATTGATCATGTACAGTCGGGATGTATGGAAAGTGTGAGCCGCCGAGGGGGATCTTTTTCCCGTCTGTCGACTCACATTGAGTCACGCGTCTGAAAGTCCTCCTGTCTCGGCTTCTGCTCGCTCATTAAGCTCAGAATGAAAAAACTGCTGTCTAGTGAATGGAGAGGAGAAAGTAAAATCTCCGCCAATTTAATAAAAGTGTTTGTCAAATTCTAATGTTCATCAACAATCTGGGTGTATGAAAGTGGCCGAGGGAGATCTTTTTCCCTTCTGTGGACTCACACTGAGTATGGTATCTGAAAGTCTTCGTGTATCCGCTTCTGCTCTCTCATTAAGCTCACAATTAACGACTGCTGTCTCATGTGAAAGGAGAGACCTTCTTTAGAGGCTGCATTTCAGACCAGTGTGTGAAAAAGCCCGAAAATCCACGTATCGCTGCTCAATATCTAATGTTTATCAACTTTCATTTCATCAATAAACAAAATAGACAGCAGTCTGAGGCCAGTGAGTCAACATCTGCGTTTTACTTCTTTCTGTCGCTGATAAAGCTCACAATTAACAAATGCTGTCTCCAGCGAAAGGAGAGGAGAAAATGACAATTCAGCCACTTTAATATGAATGTTTGTTGAATTCGAATGGTTGTGAATAATCTGGGTGTATGGAAACGGTCAGCGGCCCGACCGGGATATTTTCCCTTCTGAGGACTCACAGTGAGTCCCGCGTCTGACAGTGCGCCTGTCTCGGCTTCTGCTCACAGCGAGTCCAGCGTCTGAAGGTCCTGCTGTCTCGGCTTCTGCTCACAGCGAGTACCGGTTCTGAAGGTCCTTCCTGTCTCGGCTTCTGCTCGCTCACTAAGCTCAGAATGAAAAACTGCTGTCTAGTGAAAGGAGAGGGGAAAGTAACATCTCATTCACGTTTATATGAATATTGGTCAAATTCTATTGATCATGTACAGTCGGGATGTATGGAAAGTGTGAGCCGCCGAGGGGGATCTTTTTCCCGTCTGTCGACTCACATTGAGTCCCGCGTCTGAAAGTCCTCCTGTCTCGGCTTCTGCTCACAGCGAGTACCGGTTCTGAAGGTCCTTCCTGTCTCGGCTTCTGCTCGCTCACTAAGCTCAGAATGAAAAACTGCTGTCTAGTGAAAGGAGAGGGGAAAGTAAGATCTCATTCAGTTTTATATGAATATTGGTCAAATTCTATTGATCATGTACAGTCGGGATGTATGGAAAGTGTGAGCCGCCGAGGGGGATCTTTTTCCCGTCTGTCGACTCACATTGAGTCCCGCGTCTGAAAGTCCTCCTGTCTCGGCTTCTGCTCGCTCATTAAGCTCAGAATGAAAAACTGCTGTCTAGTGAATGGAGAGGAGAAAGTAAAATCTCCGCCAATTTAATAAAAGTGTTTGTCAAATTCTAATGTTCATCAACAATCTGGGTGTATGAAAGTGGCCGAGGGAGATCTTTTTCCCTTCTGTGGACTCACACTGAGTATGGTATCTGAAAGTCTTCGTGTATCCGCTTCTGCTCTCTCATTAAGCTCACAATTAACGACTGCTGTCTCATGTGAAAGGAGAGACCTTCTTTAGAGGCTGCATTTCAGACCAGTGTGTGAAAAAGCCCGAAAATCCACGTATCGCTGCTCAATATCTAATGTTTATCAACTTTCATTTCATCAATAAACAAAATAGACAGCAGTCTGAGGCCAGTGAGTCAACATCTGCGTTTTACTTCTTTCTGTCGCTGATAAAGCTCACAATTAACAAATGCTGTCTCCAGCGAAAGGAGAGGAGAAAATGACAATTCAGCCACTTTAATATGAATGTTTGTTGAATTCGAATGGTTGTGAATAATCTGGGTGTATGGAAACGGTCAGCGGCCGACCGGGATATTTTCCCTTCTGAGGACTCACAGTGAGTCCCGCGTCTGACAGTGCGCCTGTCTCGGCTTCTGCTCACAGCGAGTCCAGCGTCTGAAGGTCCTGCTGTCTCGGCTTCTGCTCACAGCGAGTACCGGTTCTGAAGGTCCTTCCTGTCTCGGCTTCTGCTCGCTCATTAAACTCAGAATGAAAAACTGCTGTCTAGTGAAAGGAGAGGAGAAAGTAAAATCTCATTCACGTTTATTGGTCCAATTCTAATTTTCATGAACTGTAGGGATGGATGGAAACAGTCCGTGACCGAGGGGAAACATTTTCCCGTCTGTGAACTCACAGTGAGTCCCGCGTCTGAAAGTCTTGCCGTCTCGGATTCTGCTCACGGTGATTCCCGCGTCTGAAAGTCCTCCTGTCTCGGCTTCTGCTCACAGCGAGTACCGGTTCTGAAGGTCCTTCCTGTCTCGGCTTCTGCTCGCTCATTAAACTCAGAATGAAAAACTGCTGTCTAGTGAAAGGAGAGGAGAAAGTAAAATCTCATTCACGTTTATATGAATATTGGTCCAATTCTAATTTTCATGAACTGTAGGGATGGATGGAAACAGTCCGTGACAGAGGGGAAACATTTTCCAATCTGTCTACTCACAGTGAGTACCGCGTCTGAAAGTCCTCCTGTCTCGGCTTCTGCTCACAGCGAGTACCGGTTCTGAAGGTCCTTCCTGTCTCGGCTTCTGCTCGCTCACTAAGCTCAGAATGAAAAACTGCTGTCTAGTGAAAGGAGAGGGGAAAGTAAAATCTCATTCACTTTTATATGAATATTGGTCAAATTCTATTGATCATGTACAGTCGGGATGTATGGAAAGTGTGAGCCGCCGAGGGGGATCTTTTTCCCGTCTGTCGACTCACATTGAGTCCCGCGTCTGAAAGTCCTCCTGTCTCGGCTTCTGCTCGCTCATTAAGCTCAGAATGAAAAACTGCTGTCTAGTGAACGGAGAAGAGAAGATGAGATTTCAACCACTTTGCTATGAATATTGGTCCAATTCTAATTTTCATGAACTGTAGGGATGGATGGAAACAGTCCGTGACCGAGGGGAAACATTTTCCCGTCTGTGAACTCACAGTGAGTCCCGCGTCTGAAAGTCTTGCCGTCTCGGATTCTGCTCACGGTGATTCCCGCGTCTGAAAGTCCTCCTGTCTCGGCTTCTGCTCGCTCACTAAGCTCAGAATGAAAAACTGCTGTCTAGTGAAAGGAGAGGAGAAAGTAAAATCTCATTCACGTTTATATGAATATTGGTCCAATTCTAATTTTCATGAACTGTAGGGATGGATGGAAACAGTCCGTGACCGAGGGGAAACATTTTCCCGTCTGTGAACTCACAGTGAGTCCCGCGTCTGAAAGTCTTGCCGTCTCGGATTCTGCTCACGGTGATTCCCGCGTCTGAAAGTCCTCCTGTCTCGGCTTCTGCTCGCTCACTAAGCTCAGAATGAAAAACTGCTGTCTAGTGAAAGGAGAGGGGAAAGTAACATCTCATTCACGTTTATATGAATATTGGTCAAATTCTATTGATCATGTACAGTCGGGATGTATGGAAAGTGTGAGCCGCCGAGGGGGATCTTTTTCCCGTCTGTCGACTCACATTGAGTCCCGCGTCTGAAAGTCCTCCTGTCTCGGCTTCTGCTCACAGCGAGTACCGGTTCTGAAGGTCCTTCCTGTCTCGGCTTCTGCTCGCTCACTAAGCTCAGAATGAAAAACTGCTGTCTAGTGAAAGGAGAGGGGAAAGTAAGATCTCATTCAGTTTTATATGAATATTGGTCAAATTCTATTGATCATGTACAGTCGGGATGTATGGAAAGTGTGAGCCGCCGAGGGGGATCTTTTTCCCGTCTGTCGACTCACATTGAGTCCCGCGTCTGAAAGTCCTCCTGTCTCGGCTTCTGCTCGCTCATTAAACTCAGAATGAAAAACTGCTGTCTAGTGAACGGAGAAGAGAAGATGAGATTTCAACCACTTTACTATGAATATTGGTCCAATTCTAATTTTCATGAACTGTAGGGATGGATGGAAACAGTCCGTGACCGAGGGGAAACATTTTCCCGTCTGTGAACTCACAGTGAGTCCCGCGTCTGAAAGTCTTGCCGTCTCGGATTCTGCTCACGGTGATTCCCGCGTCTGAAAGTCCTCCTGTCTCGGCTTCTGCTCGCTCACTAAGCTCAGAATGAAAAACTGCTGTCTAGTGAAAGGAGAGGAGAAAGTAAAATCTCATTCACGTTTATATGAATATTGGTCCAATTCTAATTTTCATGAACTGTAGGGATGGATGGAAACAGTCCGTGACCGAGGGGAAACATTTTCCCGTCTGTGAACTCACAGTGAGTCCCGCGTCTGAAAGTCTTGCCGTCTCGGATTCTGCTCACGGTGATTCCCGCGTCTGAAAGTCCTCCTGTCTCGGCTTCTGCTCGCTCACTAAGCTCAGAATGAAAAACTGCTGTCTAGTGAAAGGAGAGGGGAAAGTAACATCTCATTCACGTTTATATGAATATTGGTCAAATTCTATTGATCATGTACAGTCGGGATGTATGGAAAGTGTGAGCCGCCGAGGGGGATCTTTTTCCCGTCTGTCGACTCACATTGAGTCCCGCGTCTGAAAGTCCTCCTGTCTCGGCTTCTGCTCGCTCACTAAGCTCAGAATGAAAAACTGCTGTCTAGTGAAAGGAGAGGAGAAAGTAAAATCTCATTCACGTTTATATGAATATTGGTCCAATTCTAATTTTCATGAACTGTAGGGATGGATGGAAACAGTCCGTGACCGAGGGGAAACATTTTCCCGTCTGTGAACTCACAGTGAGTCCCGCGTCTGAAAGTCTTGCCGTCTCGGATTCTGCTCACGGTGATTCCCGCGTCTGAAAGTCCTCCTGTCTCGGCTTCTGCTCACAGCGAGTACCGGTTCTGAAGGTCCTTCCTGTCTCGGCTTCTGCTTGCTCACTAAGCTCAGAATGAAAAACTGCTGTCTAGTGAAAGGAGAGGGGAAAGTAAAATCTCATTCACTTTTATATGAATATTGGTCAAATTCTATTGATCATGTACAGTCGGGATGTATGGAAAGTGTGAGCCGCCGAGGGGGATCTTTTTCCCGTCTGTCGACTCACATTGAGTCCCGCGTCTGAAAGTCCTCCTGTCTCGGCTTCTGCTCACAGCGAGTACCGGTTCTGAAGGTCCTTCCTGTCTCGGCTTCTGCTCGCTCACTAAGCTCAGAATGAAAAACTGCTGTCTAGTGAAAGGAGAGGGGAAAGTAAGATCTCATTCAGTTTTATATGAATATTGGTCAAATTCTATTGATCATGTACAGTCGGGATGTATGGAAAGTGTGAGCCGCCGAGGGGGATCTTTTTCCCGTCTGTCGACTCACATTGAGTCCCGCGTCTGAAAGTCCTCCTGTCTCGGCTTCTGCTCGCTCATTAAGCTCAGAATTATCAAATGCTGTCTCCAGTGAACGGAGAAGAGAAGATGAGATTTCAGCCACTTTACTATGAATATTGGTCCAATTCTAATTTTCATGAACTGTAGGGATGGATGGAAACAGTCCGTGACCGAGGGGAAACATTTTCCCGTCTGTGAACTCACAGTGAGTCCCGCGTCTGAAAGTCTTGCCGTCTCGGATTCTGCTCACGGTGATTCCCGCGTCTGAAAGTCCTCCTGTCTCGGCTTCTGCTCACAGCGAGTACCGGTTCTGAAGGTCCTTCCTGTCTCGGCTTCTGCTCGCTCACTAAGCTCAGAATGAAAAACTGCTGTCTAGTGAAAGGAGAGGGGAAAGTAAAATCTCATTCACTTTTATATGAATATTGGTCAAATTCTATTGATCATGTACAGTCGGGATGTATGGAAAGTGTGAGCCGCCGAGGGGGATCTTTTTCCCGTCTGTCGACTCACATTGAGTCACGCGTCTGAAAGTCCTCCTGTCTCGGCTTCTGCTCGCTCATTAAGCTCAGAATGAAAAACTGCTGTCTAGTGAATGGAGAGGAGAAAGTAAAATCTCCGCCAATTTAATAAAAGTGTTTGTCAAATTCTAATGTTCATCAACAATCTGGGTGTATGAAAGTGGCCGAGGGAGATCTTTTTCCCTTCTGTGGACTCACACTGAGTATGGTATCTGAAAGTCTTCGTGTATCCGCTTCTGCTCTCTCATTAAGCTCACAATTAACGACTGCTGTCTCATGTGAAAGGAGAGACCTTCTTTAGAGGCTGCATTTCAGACCAGTGTGTGAAAAAGCCCGAAAATCCACGTATCGCTGCTCAATATCTAATGTTTATCAACTTTCATTTCATCAATAAACAAAATAGACAGCAGTCTGAGGCCAGTGAGTCAACATCTGCGTTTTACTTCTTTCTGTCGCTGATAAAGCTCACAATTAACAAATGCTGTCTCCAGCGAAAGGAGAGGAGAAAATGACAATTCAGCCACTTTAATATGAATGTTTGTTGAATTCGAATGGTTGTGAATAATCTGGGTGTATGGAAACGGTCAGCGGCCGACCCGGGATATTTTCCCTTCTGAGGACTCACAGTGAGTCCCGCGTCTGACAGTGCGCCTGTCTCGGCTTCTGCTCACAGCGAGTCCAGCGTCTGAAGGTCCTGCTGTCTCGGCTTCTGCTCACAGCGAGTACCGGTTCTGAAGGTCCTTCCTGTCTCGGCTTCTGCTCGCTCATTAAACTCAGAATGAAAAACTGCTGTCTAGTGAAAGGAGAGGAGAAAGTAAAATCTCATTCACGTTTATTGGTCCAATTCTAATTTTCATGAACTGTAGGGATGGATGGAAACAGTCCGTGACCGAGGGGAAACATTTTCCCGTCTGTGAACTCACAGTGAGTCCCGCGTCTGAAAGTCTTGCCGTCTCGGATTCTGCTCACGGTGATTCCCGCGTCTGAAAGTCCTCCTGTCTCGGCTTCTGCTCACAGCGAGTACCGGTTCTGAAGGTCCTTCCTGTCTCGGCTTCTGCTCGCTCATTAAACTCAGAATGAAAAACTGCTGTCTAGTGAAAGGAGAGGAGAAAGTAAAATCTCATTCACGTTTATATGAATATTGGTCCAATTCTAATTTTCATGAACTGTAGGGATGGATGGAAACAGTCCGTGACAGAGGGGAAACATTTTCCAATCTGTCTACTCACAGTGAGTACCGCGTCTGAAAGTCCTCCTGTCTCGGCTTCTGCTCACAGCGAGTACCGGTTCTGAAGGTCCTTCCTGTCTCGGCTTCTGCTCGCTCACTAAGCTCAGAATGAAAAACTGCTGTCTAGTGAAAGGAGAGGGGAAAGTAAAATCTCATTCACTTTTATATGAATATTGGTCAAATTCTATTGATCATGTACAGTCGGGATGTATGGAAAGTGTGAGCCGCCGAGGGGGATCTTTTTCCCGTCTGTCGACTCACATTGAGTCCCGCGTCTGAAAGTCCTCCTGTCTCGGCTTCTGCTCGCTCATTAAGCTCAGAATGAAAAACTGCTGTGTAGTGAACGGAGAAGAGAAGATGAGATTTCAACCACTTTGCTATGAATATTGGTCCAATTCTAATTTTCATGAACTGTAGGGATGGATGGAAACAGTCCGTGACCGAGGGGAAACATTTTCCCGTCTGTGAACTCACAGTGAGTCCCGCGTCTGAAAGTCTTGCCGTCTCGGATTCTGCTCACGGTGATTCCCGCGTCTGAAAGTCCTCCTGTCTCGGCTTCTGCTCGCTCACTAAGCTCAGAATGAAAAACTGCTGTCTAGTGAAAGGAGAGGAGAAAGTAAAATCTCATTCACGTTTATATGAATATTGGTCCAATTCTAATTTTCATGAACTGTAGGGATGGATGGAAACAGTCCGTGACCGAGGGGAAACATTTTCCCGTCTGTGAACTCACAGTGAGTCCCGCGTCTGAAAGTCTTGCCGTCTCGGATTCTGCTCACGGTGATTCCCGCGTCTGAAAGTCCTCCTGTCTCGGCTTCTGCTCGCTCACTAAGCTCAGAATGAAAAACTGCTGTCTAGTGAAAGGAGAGGGGAAAGTAACATCTCATTCACGTTTATATGAATATTGGTCAAATTCTATTGATCATGTACAGTCGGGATGTATGGAAAGTGTGAGCCGCCGAGGGGGATCTTTTTCCCGTCTGTCGACTCACATTGAGTCCCGCGTCTGAAAGTCCTCCTGTCTCGGCTTCTGCTCACAGCGAGTACCGGTTCTGAAGGTCCTTCCTGTCTCGGCTTCTGCTCGCTCACTAAGCTCAGAATGAAAAACTGCTGTCTAGTGAAAGGAGAGGGGAAAGTAAGATCTCATTCAGTTTTATATGAATATTGGTCAAATTCTATTGATCATGTACAGTCGGGATGTATGGAAAGTGTGAGCCGCCGAGGGGGATCTTTTTCCCGTCTGTCGACTCACATTGAGTCCCGCGTCTGAAAGTCCTCCTGTCTCGGCTTCTGCTCGCTCATTAAGCTCAGAATGAAAAACTGCTGTCTAGTGAATGGAGAGGAGAAAGTAAAATCTCCGCCAATTTAATAAAAGTGTTTGTCAAATTCTAATGTTCATCAACAATCTGGGTGTATGAAAGTGGCCGAGGGAGATCTTTTTCCCTTCTGTGGACTCACACTGAGTATGGTATCTGAAAGTCTTCGTGTATCCGCTTCTGCTCTCTCATTAAGCTCACAATTAACGACTGCTGTCTCATGTGAAAGGAGAGACCTTCTTTAGAGGCTGCATTTCAGACCAGTGTGTGAAAAAGCCCGAAAATCCACGTATCGCTGCTCAATATCTAATGTTTATCAACTTTCATTTCATCAATAAACAAAATAGACAGCAGTCTGAGGCCAGTGAGTCAACATCTGCGTTTTACTTCTTTCTGTCGCTGATAAAGCTCACAATTAACAAATGCTGTCTCCAGCGAAAGGAGAGGAGAAAATGACAATTCAGCCACTTTAATATGAATGTTTGTTGAATTCGAATGGTTGTGAATAATCTGGGTGTATGGAAACGGTCAGCGGCCGACCGGGATATTTTCCCTTCTGAGGACTCACAGTGAGTCCCGCGTCTGACAGTGCGCCTGTCTCGGCTTCTGCTCACAGCGAGTCCAGCGTCTGAAGGTCCTGCTGTCTCGGCTTCTGCTCACAGCGAGTACCGGTTCTGAAGGTCCTTCCTGTCTCGGCTTCTGCTCGCTCATTAAACTCAGAATGAAAAACTGCTGTCTAGTGAAAGGAGAGGAGAAAGTAAAATCTCATTCACGTTTATTGGTCCAATTCTAATTTTCATGAACTGTAGGGATGGATGGAAACAGTCCGTGACCGAGGGGAAACATTTTCCCGTCTGTGAACTCACAGTGAGTCCCGCGTCTGAAAGTCTTGCCGTCTCGGATTCTGCTCACGGTGATTCCCGCGTCTGAAAGTCCTCCTGTCTCGGCTTCTGCTCACAGCGAGTACCGGTTCTGAAGGTCCTTCCTGTCTCGGCTTCTGCTCGCTCATTAAACTCAGAATGAAAAACTGCTGTCTAGTGAAAGGAGAGGAGAAAGTAAAATCTCATTCACGTTTATATGAATATTGGTCCAATTCTAATTTTCATGAACTGTAGGGATGGATGGAAACAGTCCGTGACAGAGGGGAAACATTTTCCAATCTGTCTACTCACAGTGAGTACCGCGTCTGAAAGTCCTCCTGTCTCGGCTTCTGCTCACAGCGAGTACCGGTTCTGAAGGTCCTTCCTGTCTCGGCTTCTGCTCGCTCACTAAGCTCAGAATGAAAAACTGCTGTCTAGTGAAAGGAGAGGGGAAAGTAAAATCTCATTCACTTTTATATGAATATTGGTCAAATTCTATTGATCATGTACAGTCGGGATGTATGGAAAGTGTGAGCCGCCGAGGGGGATCTTTTTCCCGTCTGTCGACTCACATTGAGTCCCGCGTCTGAAAGTCCTCCTGTCTCGGCTTCTGCTCGCTCATTAAGCTCAGAATGAAAAACTGCTGTCTAGTGAACGGAGAAGAGAAGATGAGATTTCAAACCACTTTGCTATGAATATTGGTCCAATTCTAATTTTCATGAACTGTAGGGATGGATGGAAACAGTCCGTGACCGAGGGGAAACATTTTCCCGTCTGTGAACTCACAGTGAGTCCCGCGTCTGAAAGTCTTGCCGTCTCGGATTCTGCTCACGGTGATTCCCGCGTCTGAAAGTCCTCCTGTCTCGGCTTCTGCTCGCTCACTAAGCTCAGAATGAAAAACTGGCTGTCTAGTGAAAGGAGAGGAGAAAGTAAAATCTCATTCACGTTTATATGAATATTGGTCCAATTCTAATTTTCATGAACTGTAGGGATGGATGGAAACAGTCCGTGACCGAGGGGAAACATTTTCCCGTCTGTGAACTCACAGTGAGTCCCGCGTCTGAAAGTCTTGCCGTCTCGGATTCTGCTCACCGGTGATTCCCGCGTCTGAAAGTCCTCCTGTCTCGGCTTCTGCTCGCTCACTAAGCTCAGAATGAAAAACTGCTGTCTAGTGAAAGGAGAGGGGAAAGTAACATCTCATTCACGTTTATATGAATATTGGTCAAATTCTATTGATCATGTACAGTCGGGATGTATGGAAAGTGTGAGCCGCCGAGGGGGATCTTTTTTCCCGTCTGTCGACTCACATTGAGTCCCGCGTCTGAAAGTCCTCCTGTCTCGGCTTCTGCTCACAGCGAGTACCGGTTCTGAAGGTCCTTCCTGTCTCGGCTTCTGCTCGCTCACTAAGCTCAGAATGAAAAAACTGCTGTCTAGTGAAAGGAGAGGGGAAAGTAAGATCTCATTCAGTTTTATATGAATATTGGTCAAATTCTATTGATCATGTACAGTCGGGATGTATGGAAAGTGTGAGCCGCCGAGGGGGATCTTTTTCCCGTCTGTCGACTCACATTGAGTCCCGCGTCTGAAAGTCCTCCTGTCTCGGCTTCTGCTCGCTTCATTAAACTCAGAATGAAAAACTGCTGTCTAGTGAACGGAGAAGAGAAGATGAGATTTCAACCACTTTACTATGAATATTGGTCCAATTCTAATTTTCATGAACTGTAGGGATGGATGGAAACAGTCCGTGACCGAGGGGAAACATTTTCCCGTCTGTGAACTCACAGTGAGTCCCGCGTCTGAAAGTCTTGCCGTCTCGGATTCTGCTCACGGTGATTCCCGCGTCTGAAAGTCCTCCTGTCTCGGCTTCTGCTCGCTCACTAAGCTCAGAATGAAAAACTGCTGTCTAGTGAAAGGAGAGGAGAAAGTAAAATCTCATTCACGTTTATATGAATATTGGTCCAATTCTAATTTTCATGAACTGTAGGGATGGATGGAAACAGTCCGTGACCGAGGGGAAACATTTTCCCGTCTGTGAACTCACAGTGAGTCCCGCGTCTGAAAGTCTTGCCGTCTCGGATTCTGCTCACGGTGATTCCCGCGTCTGAAAGTCCTCCTGTCTCGGCTTCTGCTCGCTCACTAAGCTCAGAATGAAAAACTGCTGTCTAGTGAAAGGAGAGGGGAAAGTAACATCTCATTCACGTTTATATGAATATTGGTCAAATTCTATTGATCATGTACAGTCGGGATGTGAGCCGCCGAGGGGGATCTTTTTCCCGTCTGTCGACTCACATTGAGTCCCGCGTCTGAAAGTCCTCCTGTCTCGGCTTCTGCTCGCTCACTAAGCTCAGAATGAAAAACTGCTGTCTAGTGAAAGGAGAGGAGAAAGTAAAATCTCATTCACGTTTATATGAATATTGGTCCAATTCTAATTTTCATGAACTGTAGGGATGGATGGAAACAGTCCGTGACCGAGGGGAAACATTTTCCCGTCTGTGAACTCACAGTGAGTCCCGCGTCTGAAAGTCTTGCCGTCTCGGATTCTGCTCACGGTGATTCCCGCGTCTGAAAGTCCTCCTGTCTCGGCTTCTGCTCACAGCGAGTACCGGTTCTGAAGGTCCTTCCTGTCTCGGCTTCTGCTTGCTCACTAAGCTCAGAATGAAAAACTGCTGTCTAGTGAAAGGAGAGGGGAAAGTAAAATCTCATTCACTTTTATATGAATATTGGTCAAATTCTATTGATCATGTACAGTCGGGATGTATGGAAAGTGTGAGCCGCCGAGGGGGATCTTTTTCCCGTCTGTCGACTCACATTGAGTCCCGCGTCTGAAAGTCCTCCTGTCTCGGCTTCTGCTCACAGCGAGTACCGGTTCTGAAGGTCCTTCCTGTCTCGGCTTCTGCTCGCTCACTAAGCTCAGAATGAAAAACTGCTGTCTAGTGAAAGGAGAGGGAAAGTAAGATCTCATTCAGTTTTATATGAATATTGGTCAAATTCTATTGATCATGTACAGTCGGGATGTATGGAAAGTGTGAGCCGCCGAGGGGGATCTTTTTCCCGTCTGTCGACTCACATTGAGTCCCGCGTCTGAAAGTCCTCCTGTCTCGGCTTCTGCTCGCTCATTAAGCTCAGAATTATCAAATGCTGTCTCCAGTGAACGGAGAAGAGAAGATGAGATTTCAGCCACTTTACTATGAATATTGGTCCAATTCTAATTTTCATGAACTGTAGGGATGGATGGAAACAGTCCGTGACCGAGGGAAACATTTTCCCGTCTGTGAACTCACAGTGAGTCCCGCGTCTGAAAGTCTTGCCGTCTCGGATTCTGCTCACGGTGATTCCCGCGTCTGAAAGTCCTCCTGTCTCGGCTTCTGCTCACAGCGAGTACCGGTTCTGAAGGTCCTTCCTGTCTCGGCTTCTGCTCGCTCACTAAGCTCAGAATGAAAAACTGCTGTCTAGTGAAAGGAGAGGGGAAAGTAAAATCTCATTCACTTTTATATGAATATTGGTCAAATTCTATTGATCATGTACAGTCGGGATGTATGGAAAGTGTGAGCCGCCGAGGGGGATCTTTTTCCCGTCTGTCGACTCACATTGAGTCACGCGTCTGAAAGTCCTCCTGTCTCGGCTTCTGCTCGCTCATTAAGCTCAGAATGAAAAACTGCTGTCTAGTGAATGGAGAGGAGAAAGTAAAATCTCCGCCAATTTAATAAAAGTGTTTGTCAAATTCTAATGTTCATCAACAATCTGGGTGTATGAAAGTGGCCGAGGGAGATCTTTTTCCCTTCTGTGGACTCACACTGAGTATGGTATCTGAAAGTCTTCGTGTATCCGCTTCTGCTCTCTCATTAAGCTCACAATTAACGACTGCTGTCTCATGTGAAAGGAGAGACCTTCTTTAGAGGCTGCATTTCAGACCAGTGTGTGAAAAAGCCCGAAAATCCACGTATCGCTGCTCAATATCTAATGTTTATCAACTTTCATTTCATCAATAAACAAAATAGACAGCAGTCTGAGGCCAGTGAGTCAACATCTGCGTTTTACTTCTTTCTGTCGCTGATAAAGCTCACAATTAACAAATGCTGTCTCCAGCGAAAGGAGAGGAGAAAATGACAATTCAGCCACTTTAATATGAATGTTTGTTGAATTCGAATGGTTGTGAATAATCTGGGTGTATGGAAACGGTCAGCGGCCGACCGGGATATTTTCCCTTCTGAGGACTCACAGTGAGTCCCGCGTCTGACAGTGCGCCTGTCTCGGCTTCTGCTCACAGCGAGTCCAGCGTCTGAAGGTCCTGCTGTCTCGGCTTCTGCTCACAGCGAGTACCGGTTCTGAAGGTCCTTCCTGTCTCGGCTTCTGCTCGCTCATTAAACTCAGAATGAAAAACTGCTGTCTAGTGAAAGGAGAGGAGAAAGTAAAATCTCATTCACGTTTATTGGTCCAATTCTAATTTTCATGAACTGTAGGGATGGATGGAAACAGTCCGTGACCGAGGGGAAACATTTTCCCGTCTGTGAACTCACAGTGAGTCCCGCGTCTGAAAGTCTTGCCGTCTCGGATTCTGCTCACGGTGATTCCCGCGTCTGAAAGTCCTCCTGTCTCGGCTTCTGCTCACAGCGAGTACCGGTTCTGAAGGTCCTTCCTGTCTCGGCTTCTGCTCGCTCATTAAACTCAGAATGAAAAACTGCTGTCTAGTGAAAGGAGAGGAGAAAGTAAAATCTCATTCACGTTTATATGAATATTGGTCCAATTCTAATTTTCATGAACTGTAGGGATGGATGGAAACAGTCCGTGACAGAGGGGAAACATTTTCCAATCTGTCTACTCACAGTGAGTACCGCGTCTGAAAGTCCTCCTGTCTCGGCTTCTGCTCACAGCGAGTACCGGTTCTGAAGGTCCTTCCTGTCTCGGCTTCTGCTCGCTCACTAAGCTCAGAATGAAAAACTGCTGTCTAGTGAAAGGAGAGGGGAAAGTAAAATCTCATTCACTTTTATATGAATATTGGTCAAATTCTATTGATCATGTACAGTCGGGATGTATGGAAAGTGTGAGCCGCCGAGGGGGATCTTTTTCCCGTCTGTCGACTCACATTGAGTCCCGCGTCTGAAAGTCCTCCTGTCTCGGCTTCTGCTCGCTCATTAAGCTCAGAATGAAAAACTGCTGTCTAGTGAACGGAGAAGAGAAGATGAGATTTCAACCACTTTGCTATGAATATTGGTCCAATTCTAATTTTCATGAACTGTAGGGATGGATGGAAACAGTCCGTGACCGAGGGGAAACATTTTCCCGTCTGTGAACTCACAGTGAGTCCCGCGTCTGAAAGTCTTGCCGTCTCGGATTCTGCTCACGGTGATTCCCGCGTCTGAAAGTCCTCCTGTCTCGGCTTCTGCTCGCTCACTAAGCTCAGAATGAAAAACTGCTGTCTAGTGAAAGGAGAGGAGAAAGTAAAATCTCATTCACGTTTATATGAATATTGGTCCAATTCTAATTTTCATGAACTGTAGGGATGGATGGAAACAGTCCGTGACCGAGGGGAAACATTTTCCCGTCTGTGAACTCACAGTGAGTCCCGCGTCTGAAAGTCTTGCCGTCTCGGATTCTGCTCACGGTGATTCCCGCGTCTGAAAGTCCTCCTGTCTCGGCTTCTGCTCGCTCACTAAGCTCAGAATGAAAAACTGCTGTCTAGTGAAAGGAGAGGGGAAAGTAATCTCATTCACGTTTATGATATAAATTCTATGAATGATCATGTACAGTCGGGATGTATGGAAAGTGTGAGCCGCCGAGGGGGATCTTTTTCCCGTCTGTCGACTCACATTGAGTCCCGCGTCTGAAAGTCCTCCTGTCTCGGCTTCTGCTCGCTCACTAAGCTCAGAATGAAAAACTGCTGTCTAGTGAAAGGAGAGGAGAAAGTAAAATCTCATTCACGTTTATATGAATATTGGTCCAATTCTAATTTTCATGAACTGTAGGGATGGATGGAAACAGTCCGTGACCGAGGGGAAACATTTTCCCGTCTGTGAACTCACAGTGAGTCCCGCGTCTGAAAGTCTTGCCGTCTCGGATTCTGCTCACGGTGATTCCCGCGTCTGAAAGTCCTCCTGTCTCGGCTTCTGCTCACAGCGAGTACCGGTTCTGAAGGTCCTTCCTGTCTCGGCTTCTGCTTGCTCACTAAGCTCAGAATGAAAAACTGCTGTCTAGTGAAAGGAGAGGGGAAAGTAAAATCTCATTCACTTTTATATGAATATTGGTCAAATTCTATTGATCATGTACAGTCGGGATGTATGGAAAGTGTGAGCCGCCGGGGGGATCTTTTTCCCGTCTGTCGACTCACATTGAGTCCCGCGTCTGAAAGTCCTCCTGTCTCGGCTTCTGCTCGCTCATTAAGCTCAGAATGAAAAACTGCTGTCTAGTGAATGGAGAGGAGAAAGTAAGCGAGTACCGGTTCTGAAGGTCCTTCCTGTCTCAATCAGAATGAAAAACTGCTGTCTAGTGATAAAAGTGTTTGTCAAATTCTAACATGTTCATCATTACAAATCTGGGTGTATGAAAGTGGCCGAGGGAGATCTTTTTCCCTTCTGTGGACTCACACTGAGTATGGTATCTGAAAGTCTTCGTGTATCCGCTTCTGCTCTCTCATTAAGCTCACAATTAACGACTGCTGTCTCATGTGAAAGGAGAGACCTTCTTTAGAGGCTGCATTTCAGACCAGTGTGTGAAAAAGCCCGAAAATCCACGTATCGCTGCTCAATATCTAATGTTTATCAACTTTCATTTCATCAATAAACAAAATAGACAGCAGTCTGAGGCCAGTGAGTCAACATCTGCGTTTTACTTCTTTCTGTCGCTGATAAAGCTCACAATTAACAAATGCTGTCTCCAGCGAAAGGAGAGGAGAAAATGACAATTCAGCCACTTTAATATGAATGTTTGTTGAATTCGAATGGTTGTGAATAATCTGGGTGTATGGAAACGGTCAGCGGCCGACCGGGATATTTTCCCTTCTGAGGACTCACAGTGAGTCCCGCGTCTGACAGTGCGCCTGTCTCGGCTTCTGCTCACAGCGAGTCCAGCGTCTGAAGGTCCTGCTGTCTCGGCTTCTGCTCACAGCGAGTACCGGTTCTGAAGGTCCTTCCTGTCTCGGCTTCTGCTCGCTCATTAAACTCAGAATGAAAAACTGCTGTCTAGTGAAAGGAGAGGGAAAGTAAATCTCATTCACGTTTATATGAATATTGGTCAAATTCTATTGATCATGTACAGTCGGGATGTATGGAAAGTGTGAGCCGCCGAGGGATCCCGTCTGTCGACTCACATTGAGTCCCGCGTCTGAAAGTCCTCCTGTCTCGGCTTCTGCTCGCTCATTAAGCTCAGAATTATCAAATGCTGTCTCCAGTGAACGGAGAAGAGAAGATGAGATTTCAGCCACTTTACTATGAATATTGGTCCAATTCTAATTTTCATGAACTGTAGGGATGGATGGAAACAGTCCGTGACCGAGGGGAAACATTTTCCCGTCTGTGAACTCACAGTGATTCCCGCGTCTGAAAGTCCTCCTGTCTCGGCTTCTGCTCACAGCGAGTACCGGTTCTGAAGGTCCTTCCTGTCTCGGCTTCTGCTCGCTCATTAAACTCAGAATGAAAAACTGCTGTCTAGTGAAAGGAGAGGAGAAAGTAAAATCTCATTCACGTTTATATGAATATTGGTCCAATTCTAATTTTCATGAACTGTAGGGATGGATGGAAACAGTCCGTGACCGAGGGGAAACATTTTCCCGTCTGTGAACTCACAGTGAGTCCCGCATCTGAAAGTCTTGCCTTCTCGGATCTGCTCACGGTGATTGTCTGAAAGTCCTCCTGTCTCGGCTTCTGCTCACAGCGAGTACCGGTTCTGAAGGTCCTTCCTGTCTCGGCTTCTGCTCGCTCACTAAGCTCAGAATGAAAAACTGCTGTCTAGTGAAAGGAGAGGGGAAAGTAAATCTCATTCAGTTTTATATGAATATTGGTCAAATTCTATTGATCATGTACAGTCGGGATGTATGGAAAGTGTGAGCCGCCGAGGGGGATCTTTTTCCCGTCTGTCGACTCACATTGAGTCCCGCGTCTGAAAGTCCTCCTGTCTCGGCTTCTGCTCGCTCATTAAGCTCAGAATTAAAAATGCTGTCTAGTGAACGGAGAAGAGAAGATGAGATTTCAGCCACTTTACTATGAATATTGGTCCAATTCTAATTTTCATGAACTGTAGGGATGGATGGAAACAGTCCGTGACCGAGGGAAACATTTTCCCGTCTGTGAACTCACAGTGAGTCCCGCGTCTGAAAGTCTTGCCGTCCTTCTGCTCACGGTGATTCCCGCGTCTGAAAGTCCTCCTGTCTCACAGCGAGTACCGGTTCTGAAGGTCCTTCCTGTCTCGGCTTCTGCTCGCTCATTAAGCTCAGAATGAAAAACTGCTGTCTAGTGAAAGGAGAGGGGAAAGTAAGATCTCATTCACTTTTATATGAATATTGGTCAAATTCTATTGATCATGTACAGTCGGGATGTATGGAAAGTGTGAGCCGCCGAGGGGGATCTTTTTCCCGTCTGTCGACTCACATTGAGTCCCGCGTCTGAAAGTCCTCCTGTCTCGGCTTCTGCTCGCTCATTAAGCTCAGAATGAAAAACTGCTGTCTAGTGAACGGAGAAGGAGAAGATGAGATTTCAGCCACTTTATATGAATATTGGTCCAATTCTAATTTTCATGAACTGTAGGGATGGATGGAAACAGTCCGTGACCGAGGGGAAACATTTTCCCGTCTGTGAACTCACAGTGAGTCCCGCGTCTGAAAGTCTTGCCGTCTCGGATTCTGCTCACGGTGATTCCCGCGTCTGAAAGTCCTCCTGTCTCGGCTTCTGCTCGCTCACTAAGCTCAGAATGAAAAACTGCTGTCTAGTGAAAGGAGAGGGGAAAGTAAAATCTCATTCAATTTATATGAATATTGGTCAAATTCTATTGATCATGTACAGTCGGGATGTATGGAAAGTGTGAGCCGCCGAGGGGATCTTTTTCCCGTCTGTCGACTCACATTGAGTCCCGCGTCTGAAAGTCCTCCTGTCTCGGCTTCTGCTCGCTACATTAAAACTCAGAATGAAAAACTGCTGTCTAGTGAACGGAGAGAGAAGATGAGATTTCATTCACTTTACTATGAATATTGGTCCAATTCTAATTTTCATGAACTGTAGGGATGGATGGAAACAGTCCGTGACCGAGGGGAAACATTTTCCCGTCTGTGAACTCACAGTGAGTCCCGCGTCTGAAAGTCTTGCCGTCTCGGATTCTGCTCACGGTGATTCCCGCGTCTGAAAGTCCTCCTGTCTCGGCTTCTGCTCACAGCGAGTACCGGTTCTGAAGGTCCTTCCTGTCTCGGCTTCTGCTCGCTCACTAAGCTCAGAATGAAAAACTGCTGTCTAGTGAAAGGAGAGGGGAAAGTAAGATCTCATTCAGTTTTATATGAATATTGGTCAAATTCTATTGATCATGTACAGTCGGGATGTATGGAAAGTGTGAGCCGCCGAGGGGGATCTTTTTCCCGTCTGTCGACTCACATTGAGTCCCGCGTCTGAAAGTCCTCCTGTCTCGGCTTCTGCTCGCTCATTAAACTCAGAATGAAAAACTGCTGTCTAGTGAAAGGAGAGGAGAAAGTAAAATCTCATTCACGTTTATATGAATATTGGTCCAATTCTAATTTTCATGAACTGTAGGGATGGATGGAAACAGTCCGTGACCGAGGGGAAACATTTTCCCGTCTGTGAACTCACAGTGAGTCCCGCGTCTGAAAGTCTTGCCGTCTCGGATTCTGCTCACGGTGATTCCCGCGTCTGAAAGTCCTCCTGTCTCGGCTTCTGCTCGCTCACTAAGCTCAGAATGAAAAACTGCTGTCTAGTGAATGGAGAGGAGAAAGTAAAATCTCAGCCAATTTAATAAAAGTGTTTGTCAAATTCTAATGTTCATCAACAATCTGGGTGTATGAAAGTGGCCGAGGGAGATCTTTTTCCCTTCTGTGGACTCACACTGAGTATGGTATCTGAAAGTCTTCGTGTATCCGCTTCTGCTCTCTCATTAAGCTCACAATTAACGACTGCTGTCTCATGTGAAAGGAGAGACCTTCTTTAGAGGCTGCATTTCAGACCAGTGTGTGAAAAAGCCCGAAAATCCACGTATCGCTGCTCAGTATCTAATGTTTATCAACTTTCATTTCATCAATAAACAAAATAGACAGCAGTCTGAGGCCAGTGAGTCAACATCTGCGTTTTACTTCTTTCTGTCGCTGATAAAGCTCACAATTAACAAATGCTGTCTCCAGCGAAAGGAGAGGAGAAAATGACAATTCAGCCACTTTAATATGAATGTTTGTTGAATTCGAATGGTTGTGAATGATCTGGGTGTATGGAAACGGTCAGCGGCCGACCGGGATATTTTCCCTTCTGAGGACTCACAGTGAGTCCCGCGTCTGACAGTGCGCCTGTCTCGGCTTCTGCTCACAGCGAGTCCAGCGTCTGAAGGTCCTGCTGTCTCGGCTTCTGCTCACAGCGAGTACCGGTTCTGAAGGTCCTTCCTGTCTCGGCTTCTGCTCGCTCATTAAACTCAGAATGAAAAACTGCTGTCTAGTGAAAGGAGAGGAGAAAGTAAAATCTCATTCACGTTTATATGAATATTGGTCCAATTCTAATTTTCATGAACTGTAGGGATGGATGGAAACAGTCCGTGACCGAGGGGAAACATTTTCCCGTCTGTGAACTCACAGTGAGTCCCGCGTCTGAAAGTCTTGCCGTCTCGGATTCTGCTCACGGTGATTCCCGCGTCTGAAAGTCCTCCTGTCTCGGCTTCTGCTCGCTCACTAAGCTCAGAATGAAAAACTGCTGTCTAGTGAATGGAGAGGAGAAAGTAAAATCTCAGCCAATTTAATAAAAGTGTTTGTCAAATTCTAATGTTCATCAACAATCTGGGTGTATGAAAGTGGCCGAGGGAGATCTTTTTCCCTTCTGTGGACTCACACTGAGTATGGTATCTGAAAGTCTTCGTGTATCCGCTTCTGCTCTCTCATTAAGCTCACAATTAACGACTGCTGTCTCATGTGAAAGGAGAGACCTTCTTTAGAGGCTGCATTTCAGACCAGTGTGTGAAAAAGCCCGAAAATCCACGTATCGCTGCTCAGTATCTAATGTTTATCAACTTTCATTTCATCAATAAACAAAATAGACAGCAGTCTGAGGCCAGTGAGTCAACATCTGCGTTTTACTTCTTTCTGTCGCTGATAAAGCTCACAATTAACAAATGCTGTCTCCAGCGAAAGGAGAGGAGAAAATGACAATTCAGCCACTTTAATATGAATGTTTGTTGAATTCGAATGGTTGTGAATGATCTGGGTGTATGGAAACGGTCAGCGGCCGACCGGGATATTTTCCCTTCTGAGGACTCACAGTGAGTCCCGCGTCTGACAGTGCGCCTGTCTCGGCTTCTGCTCACAGCGAGTCCAGCGTCTGAAGGTCCTGCTGTCTCGGCTTCTGCTCACAGCGAGTACCGGTTCTGAAGGTCCTTCCTGTCTCGGCTTCTGCTCGCTCATTAAACTCAGAATGAAAAACTGCTGTCTAGTGAAAGGAGAGGGGAAAGTAAAATCTCATTCACTTTTATATGAATATTGGTCAAATTCTAATTTTCATGAACTGTAGGGATGGATGGAAACAGTCCGTGACAGAGGGGAAACATTTTCCAATCTGTCTACTCACAGTGAGTACCGCGTCTGAAAGTCCTCCTGTCTCGGCTTCTGCTCACAGCGAGTACCGGTTCTGAAGGTCCTTCCTGTCTCGGCTTCTGCTCGCTCACTAAGCTCAGAATGAAAAACTGCTGTCTAGTGAAAGGAGAGGGGAAAGTAAGATCTCATTCAGTTTTATATGAATATTGGTCAAATTCTATTGATCATGTACAGTCGGGATGTATGGAAAGTGTGAGCCGCCGAGGGGGATCTTTTTCCCGTCTGTCGACTCACATTGAGTCCCGCGTCTGAAAGTCCTCCTGTCTCGGCTTCTGCTCGCTCATTAAACTCAGAATGAAAAACTGCTGTCTAGTGAAAGGAGAGGAGAAAGTAAAATCTCATTCACGTTTATATGAATATTGGTCCAATTCTAATTTTCATGAACTGTAGGGATGGATGGAAACAGTCCGTGACCGAGGGGAAACATTTTCCCGTCTGTGAACTCACAGTGAGTCCCGCGTCTGAAAGTCTTGCCGTCTCGGATTCTGCTCACGGTGATTCCCGCGTCTGAAAGTCCTCCTGTCTCGGCTTCTGCTCGCTCACTAAGCTCAGAATGAAAAACTGCTGTCTAGTGAATGGAGAGGAGAAAGTAAAATCTCAGCCAATTTAATAAAAGTGTTTGTCAAATTCTAATGTTCATCAACAATCTGGGTGTATGAAAGTGGCCGAGGGAGATCTTTTTCCCTTCTGTGGACTCACACTGAGTATGGTATCTGAAAGTCTTCGTGTATCCGCTTCTGCTCTCTCATTAAGCTCACAATTAACGACTGCTGTCTCATGTGAAAGGAGAGACCTTCTTTAGAGGCTGCATTTCAGACCAGTGTGTGAAAAAGCCCGAAAATCCACGTATCGCTGCTCAGTATCTAATGTTTATCAACTTTCATTTCATCAATAAACAAAATAGACAGCAGTCTGAGGCCAGTGAGTCAACATCTGCGTTTTACTTCTTTCTGTCGCTGATAAAGCTCACAATTAACAAATGCTGTCTCCAGCGAAAGGAGAGGAGAAAATGACAATTCAGCCACTTTAATATGAATGTTTGTTGAATTCGAATGGTTGTGAATGATCTGGGTGTATGGAAACGGTCAGCGGCCGACCGGGATATTTTCCCTTCTGAGGACTCACAGTGAGTCCCGCGTCTGACAGTGCGCCTGTCTCGGCTTCTGCTCACAGCGAGTCCAGCGTCTGAAGGTCCTGCTGTCTCGGCTTCTGCTCACAGCGAGTACCGGTTCTGAAGGTCCTTCCTGTCTCGGCTTCTGCTCGCTCATTAAACTCAGAATGAAAAACTGCTGTCTAGTGAAAGGAGAGGGGAAAGTAAAATCTCATTCACTTTTATATGAATATTGGTCAAATTCTAATTTTCATGAACTGTAGGGATGGATGGAAACAGTCCGTGACAGAGGGGAAACATTTTCCAATCTGTCTACTCACAGTGAGTACCGCGTCTGAAAGTCCTCCTGTCTCGGCTTCTGCTCACAGCGAGTACCGGTTCTGAAGGTCCTTCCTGTCTCGGCTTCTGCTCGCTCATAAAATCAGAATGAAAAACTGCTGTCTAGTGAAAGGAGAGGGGAAAGTAAATCTCATTCACTTTTATATGAATATTGGTCAAATTCTATTGATCATGTACAGTCGGGATGTATGGAAAGTGTGAGCCGCCGAGGGGGATCTTTTTCCCGTCTGTCGACTCACATTGAGTCCCGCGTCTGAAAGTCCTCCTGTCTCGGCTTCTGCTCACAGCGAGTACCGGTTCTGAAGGTCTTCCTGTCTCGGCTTCTGCTCGCTCATTAAACTCAGAATGAAAAACTGCTGTCTAGTGAACGGAGAAGAGAAGATGAGATTTCAACCACTTTACTATGAATATTGGTCCAATTCTAATTTTCATGAACTGTAGGGATGGATGGAAACAGTCCGTGACCGAGGGGAAACATTTTCCCGTCTGTGAACTCACAGTGAGTCCCGCGTCTGAAAGTCTTGCCGTCTCGGATTCTGCTCACGGTGATTCCCGCGTCTGAAAGTCCTCCTGTCTCGGCTTCTGCTCACAGCGAGTACCGGTTCTGAAGGTCCTTCCTGTCTCGGCTTCTGCTCGCTCACTAAGCTCAGAATGAAAAACTGCTGTCTAGTGAAAGGAGAGGGGAAAGTAAAATCTCATTCACTTTTATATGAATATTGGTCAAATTCTATTGATCATGTACAGTCGGGATGTATGGAAAGTGTGAGCCGCCGAGGGGGATCTTTTTCCCGTCTGTCGACTCACATTGAGTCCCGCGTCTGAAAGTCCTCCTGTCTCGGCTTCTGCTCACAGCGAGTACCGTTCTGAAGGTCCTTCCTGTCTCGGCTTCTGCTCGCTCATTAAACTCAGAATGAAAAACTGCTGTCTAGTGAAAGGAGAGGAGAAAGTAAAATCTCATTCACGTTTATATGAATATTGGTCCAATTCTAATTTTCATGAACTGTAGGGATGGATGGAAACAGTCCGTGACAGAGGGGAAACATTTTCCAATCTGTCTACTCACAGTGAGTACCGCGTCTGAAAGTCCTCCTGTCTCGGCTTCTGCTCACAGCGAGTACCGGTTCTGAAGGTCCTTCCTGTCTCGGCTTCTGCTCGCTCACTAAGCTCAGAATGAAAAACTGCTGTCTAGTGAAAGGAGAGGGGAAAGTAAAATCTCATTCACTTTTATATGAATATTGGTCAAATTCTATTGATCATGTACAGTCGGGATGTATGGAAAGTGTGAGCCGCCGAGGGGGATCTTTTTCCCGTCTGTCGACTCACATTGAGTCCCGCGTCTGAAAGTCCTCCTGTCTCGGCTTCTGCTCGCTCATTAAGCTCAGAATGAAAAACTGCTGTCTAGTGAACGGAGAAGAGAAGATGAGATTTCAACCACTTTGCTATGAATATTGGTCCAATTCTAATTTTCATGAACTGTAGGGATGGATGGAAACAGTCCGTGACCGAGGGGAAACATTTTCCCGTCTGTGAACTCACAGTGAGTCCCGCGTCTGAAAGTCTTGCCGTCTCGGATTCTGCTCACGGTGATTCCCGCGTCTGAAAGTCCTCCTGTCTCGGCTTCTGCTCGCTCACTAAGCTCAGAATGAAAAACTGCTGTCTAGTGAAAGGAGAGGAGAAAGTAAAATCTCATTCACGTTTATATGAATATTGGTCCAATTCTAATTTTCATGAACTGTAGGGATGGATGGAAACAGTCCGTGACCGAGGGGAAACATTTTCCCGTCTGGTGAACTCACAGTGAGTCCGCGTCTGGAAAAGTCTTGCCGTCTCGGATTCTGCTCACGGTGATTCCCGCGTCTGAAAGTCCTCCTGTCTCGGCTTCTGCTCGCTCACTAAGCTCAGAATGAAAAACTGCTGTCTAGTGAAAGGAGAGGGGAAAGTAACATCTCATTCACGTTTATATGAATATTGGTCAAATTCTATTGATCATGTACAGTCGGGATGTATGGAAAGTGTGAGCCGCCGAGGGGGATCTTTTTCCCGTCTGTCGACTCACATTGAGTCCCGCGTCTGAAAGTCCTCCTGTCTCGGCTTCTGCTCACAGCGAGTACCGGTTCTGAAGGTCCTTCCTGTCTCGGCTTCTGCTCGCTCACTAAGCTCAGAATGAAAAACTGCTGTCTAGTGAAAGGAGAGGGGAAAGTAAGATCTCATTCAGTTTTATATGAATATTGGTCAAATTCTATTGATCATGTACAGTCGGGATGTATGGAAAGTGTGAGCCGCCGAGGGGGATCTTTTTCCCGTCTGTCGACTCACATTGAGTCCCGCGTCTGAAAGTCCTCCTGTCTCGGCTTCTGCTCGCTCCATTAAACTCAGAATGAAAAACTGCTGTCTAGTGAACGGAGAAGAGAAGATGAGATTTCAACCACTTTACTATGAATATTGGTCCAATTCTAATTTTCATGAACTGTAGGGATGGATGGAAACAGTCCGTGACCGAGGGGAAACATTTTCCCGTCTGTGAACTCACAGTGAGTCCCGCGTCTGAAAGTCTTGCCGTCTCGGATTCTGCTCACGGTGATTCCCGCGTCTGAAAGTCCTCCTGTCTCGGCTTCTGCTCGCTCACTAAGCTCAGAATGAAAAACTGCTGTCTAGTGAAAGGAGAGGAGAAAGTAAAATCTCATTCACGTTTATATGAATATTGGTCCAATTCTAATTTTCATGAACTGTAGGGATGGATGGAAACAGTCGCGTGACCGAGGGGAAACATTTTCCCGTCTGTGAACTCACCAGTGAGTCCCGCGTCTGAAAGTCTTGCCCGTCTCGGATTCTGCTCACCGGTGATTCCCGCGTCTGAAAAGTCCTCCTGTCTCGGCTTCTGCTCGCTCACTAAGCTCAGAATGAAAAACTGCTGTCTAGTGAAAGGAGAGGGGAAAGTAACATCTCATTCACGTTTATATGAATATTGGTCAAATTCTATTGATCATGTACAGTCGGGATGTATGGAAAGTGTGAGCCGCCGAGGGGGATCTTTTTCCCGTCTGTCGACTCACATTGAGTCCCGGCGTCTGAAAGTCCTCCTGTCTCGGCTTCTGCTCGCTCACTAAGCTCAGAATGAAAAACTGCTGTCTAGTGAAAGGAGAGGAGAAAGTAAAATCTCATTCACGTTTATATGAATATTGGTCCAATTCTAATTTTCATGAACTGTAGGGATGGATGGAAACAGTCCGTGACCGAGGGAAACATTTTCCCGTCTGTGAACTCACAGTGAGTCCCGCGTCTGAAAGTCTTGCCGTCTCGGATTCTGCTCACGGTGATTCCCGCGTCTGAAAGTCCTCCTGTCTCGGCTTCTGCTCACAGCGAGTACCGGTTCTGAAGGTCCTTCCTGTCTCGGCTTCTGCTTGCTCACTAAGCTCAGAATGAAAAACTGCTGTCTAGTGAAAGGAGAGGGGAAAGTAAAATCTCATTCACTTTTATATGAATATTGGTCAAATTCTATTGATCATGTACAGTCGGGATGTATGGAAAGTGTGAGCCGCCGAGGGGGATCTTTTTTCCCGTCTGTCGACTCACATTGAGTCCCGCGTCTGAAAGTCCTCCTGTCTCTCGCTTCTGCTCACAGCGAGTACCGGTTCTGAAGGTCCTTCCTGTCTCGGCTTCTGCTCGCTCACTAAGCTCAGAATGAAAAACTGCCTGTCTAGTGAAAGGAGAGGGGAAAGTAAGATCTCATTCAGTTTTATATGAATATTGGTCAAATTCTATTGATCATGTACAGTCGGGATGTATGGAAAGTGTGAGCCGCCGAGGGGGATCTTTTTCCCGTCTGTCGACTCACATTGAGTCCCGCGTCTGAAAGTCCTCCTGTCTCGGCTTCTGCTCGCTCATTAAGCTCAGAATTATCAAATGCTGTCTCCAGTGAACGGAGAAGAGAAGATGAGATTTCAGCCACTTTACTATGAATATTGGTCCAATTCTAATTTTCATGAACTGTAGGGATGGATGGAAAACAGTCCGTGACCGAGGGGAAACATTTTCCCGGTCTGTGAACTCACAGTGAGTCCCGCGTCTGAAAGTCTTGCCGTCTCGGATTCTGCTCACGGTGGATTCCCGCGTCTGAAAGTCCTCCTGTCTCGGCTTCTGCTCACAGCGAGTACGGTTCTGAAGGTCCTTCCTGTCTCGGCTTCTGCTCGCTCACTAAGCTCAGAATGAAAAACTGCTGTCTAGTGAAAGGAGAGGGGAAAGTAAAATCTCATTCACTTTTATATGAATATTGGTCAAATTCTATTGATCATGTACAGTCGGGATGTATGGAAAGTGTGAGCCGCCGAGGGGGATCTTTTTCCCGTCTGTCGACTCACATTGAGTCACGCGTCTGAAAGTCCTCCTGTCTCGGCTTCTGCTCGCTCATTAAGCTCAGAATGAAAAACTGCTGTCTAGTGAATGGAGAGGAGAAAGTAAAATCTCCGCCAATTTAATAAAAGTGTTTGTCAAATTCTAATGTTCATCAACAATCTGGGTGTATGAAAGTGGCCGAGGGAGATCTTTTTCCCTTCTGTGGACTCACACTGAGTATGGTATCTGAAAGTCTTCGTGTATCCGCTTCTGCTCTCTCATTAAGCTCACAATTAACGACTGCTGTCTCATGTGAAAGGAGAGACCTTCTTTAGAGGCTGCATTTCAGACCAGTGTGTGAAAAAGCCCGAAAATCCACGTATCGCTGCTCAATATCTAATGTTTATCAACTTTCATTTCATCAATAAACAAAATAGACAGCAGTCTGAGGCCAGTGAGTCAACATCTGCGTTTTACTTCTTTCTGTCGCTGATAAAGCTCACAATTAACAAATGCTGTCTCCAGCGAAAGGAGAGGAGAAAATGACAATTCAGCCACTTTAATATGAATGTTTGTTGAATTCGAATGGTTGTGAATAATCTGGGTGTATGGAAACGGTCAGCGGCCGACCGGGATATTTTCCCTTCTGAGGACTCACAGTGAGTCCCGCGTCTGACAGTGCGCCTGTCTCGGCTTCTGCTCACAGCGAGTCCAGCGTCTGAAGGTCCTGCTGTCTCGGCTTCTGCTCACAGCGAGTACCGGTTCTGAAGGTCCTTCCTGTCTCGGCTTCTGCTCGCTCATTAAACTCAGAATGAAAAACTGCTGTCTAGTGAAAGGAGAGGAGAAAGTAAAATCTCATTCACGTTATTGGTCCAATTCTAATTTTCATGAACTGTAGGGATGGATGGAAACAGTCCGTGACCGAGGGGAAACATTTTCCCGTCTGTGAACTCACAGTGAGTCCCGCGTCTGAAAGTCTTGCCGTCTCGGATTCTGACGGTGATTCCCGCGTCTGAAAGTCCTCCTGTCTCGGCTTCTGCTCACAGCGAGTACCGGTTCTGAAGGTCCTTCCTGTCTCGGCTTCTGCTCGCTCATTAAACTCAGAATGAAAAAACTGCTGTCTAGTGAAAGGAGAGGAGAAAGTAACATCTCATTCACGTTTATATGAATATTGGTCCAATTCTAATTTTCATGAACTGTAGGGGATGGATGGAAACAGTCCGTGACAGAGGGGAAACATTTTCCAATCTGTCTACTCACAGTGAGTACCGGCGTCTGAAAGTCCTCCTGTCTCGGCTTCTGCTCACAGCGAGTACCGGTTCTGAAGGTCCCTTCCTGTCTCCGGCTTCTGCTCGCTCACTAAGCTCAGAATGAAAAACTGCTGTCTAGTGAAAGGAGAGGGAAAGTAAAATCTCATTCACTTTATATGAATATTGGTCAAATTCTATTGATCATGTACAGTCGGGATGTATGGAAAGTGTGAGCCGCCGAGGGGGATCTTTTCCCCGTCTGTCGACTCACATTGAGTCCCGCGTCTGAAAGTCCTCCTGTCTCGGCTTCTGCTCGCTCATTAAGCTCAGAATGAAAAACTGCTGTCTAGTGAACGGAGAAGAGAAGATGAGATTTCAACCACTTTGCTATGAATATTGGTCCAATTCTAATTTTCATGAACTGTAGGGATGGATGGAAACAGTCCGTGACCGAGGGGAAACATTTTCCCGTCTGTGAACTCACAGTGAGTCCCGCGTCTGAAAGTCTTGCCGTCTCGGATTCTGCTCACGGTGATTCCCGGCGTCTGAAAGTCCTCCTGTCTCGGCTTCTGCTCACAGCGAGTACCGGTTCTGAAGGTCCTTCCTGTCTCGGCTCTGCTTGCTCACTAAGCTCAGAATGAAAAACTGCTGTCTAGTGAAAGGAGAGGGGAAAGTAAAATCTCATTCACTTTTATATGAATATTGGTCAAATTCTATTGATCATGTACAGTCGGGATGTATGGAAAGTGTGAGCCGCCGAGGGGGATCTTTTTCCCGTCTGTCGACTCCACATTGAGTCCCGCGTCTGAAAGTCCTCCTGTCTCGGCTTCTGCTCGCTCATTAAGCTCAGAATGAAAAACTGCTGTCTAGATGAACGGAGAAGAGAAGATGAGATTTCAACCACTTTACTATGAATATTGGTCCAAATTCTAATTTTCATGAACTGTAGGGGATGGATGGAAACAGTCCGTGACCGAGGGGAAACATTTTCCCCGTCTGTGAACTCACAGTGAGTCCCGCATCTGAAAGTCTTGCCGTCTCGGGATTCTGCTCACGGTGATTCCCGCGTCTGAAAGTCCTCCTGTCTCGGCTTCTGCTCGCTCCACTAAGCTCAGAATGAAAAACTGCTGTCTAGTGAAAGGAGAGGGGAAAGTAACATCTCATTCACGTTTATATGAATATTGGTCAAATTCTATTGATCATGTACAGTCGGGATGTATGGAAAGTGTGAGCCGCCGAGGGGGATCTTTTTCCCGTCTGTCGACTCACATTGAGTCCCGCGTCTGAAAGTCCTCCTGTCTCGCTTCTGCTCCACAGCGAGTACCCGTTTGAAGGTCCTTCCTGTCTCGGCTTCTGCTCGCTCATTAAACTCAGAATGAAAAACTGCTGTCTAGTGAACGGAGAAGAGAAGATGAGATTTCAACCACTTTACTATGAATATTGGTCCAATTCTAATTTTCATGAACTGTAAGGGGATGGATGGAAACAGTCCGTGACGAGGGGAAACATTTTCCCGTCTGTGAAACTCACAGTGAGTCCCGCGTCTGAAAGTCTTGCCGTCTCGTGATTCTGCTCACGGTGATTCCCGCGTTCTGAAAGTCCTCCTGTCTCGGCTTCTGCTCACAGCGAGTACCGGTTCTGAAGGTCCTTCCTGTCTCGGCTTCTGCTCGCTCACTAAGCTCAGAATGAAAAACTGCTGTCTAGTGAAAGGAGAGGGAAAGTAAAATCTCATTCACTTTTATATGAATATTGGTCAAATTCTATTGATCATGTACAGTCGGGATGTATGGAAAGTGTGAGCCGCCGAGGGGATCTTTTTCCCGTCTGTCGACTCACATTGAGTCCCGCGTCTGAAAGTCCTCCTGTCTCGGCTTCTGCTCGCTCATTAAGCTCAGAATGAAAAACTGCTGTCTAGTGAACGGAGAGAGAAGATGAGATTTCAACCACTTTACTATGAATATTGGTCCAATTCTAATTTTCATGAACTGTAGGGATGGATGGAAACAGTCCGTGACCGAGGGGAAACATTTTCCCGTCTGTGAACTCACAGTGAGTCCCGCGTCTGAAAGTCTTGCCGTCTCGGATTCTGCTCACGGTGATTCCCGCGTCTGAAAGTCCTCCTGTCTCGGCTTCTGCTCGCTCACTAAGCTCAGAATGAAAAACTGCTGTCTAGTGAATGGAGAGGAGAAAGTAAAATCTCAGCCAATTTAATAAAAGTGTTTGTCAAATTCTAATGTTCATCAACAATCTGGGTGTATGAAAGTGGCCGAGGGAGATCTTTTTCCCTTCTGTGGACTCACACTGAGTATGGTATCTGAAAGTCTTCGTGTATCCGCTTCTGCTCTCTCATTAAGCTCACAATTAACGACTGCTGTCTCATGTGAAAGGAGAGACCTTCTTTAGAGGCTGCATTTCAGACCAGTGTGTGAAAAAGCCCGAAAATCCACGTATCCTGCTCAGTATCTAATGTTTATCAACTTTCATTTCATCAATAAACAAAATAGACAGCAGTCTGAGGCCAGTGAGTCAACATCTGCGTTTTACTTCTTTCTGGTCGCTGAAAAGCTCACAATTAACAAATGCTGTCTCAGCGAAAGGGAGAGGAGAAAATGACAATTCAGCCACTTTAATATGAATGTTTGTTGAATTCGAATGGTTGTGAATGATCTGGGTGTATGGAAAACGGTCAGCGCCGACCGGGATATTTTCCCTTCTGAGGACTCACAGTGAGTCCCGCGGTCTGACAGTGGCGCCTGTCTCGGCTTCTGCTCACAGCGAGTCCAGCGTCTGAAGGTCCTGCTGTCTCGGCTTCTGCTCACAGCGAGTACCGGTTCTGAAGGTCCTTCCTGTCTCGGCTTCTGCTCGCTCATTAAACTCAGAATGAAAAACTGCTGTCTAGTGAAAGGAGAGGGAAAGTAAAATCTCATTCACTTTTATATGAAATATTGGTCAAATTCTAATTTTCATGAACTGTAGGGATGGATGGAAACAGTCCGTGACAGAGGGGAAACATTTTCCAATCTGTCTACTCACAGTGAGTACCGCGTCTGAAAGTCCTCCTGTCTCGGCTTCTGCTCACAGCGAGTACCGGTTCTGAAGGTCCTTCCTGTCTCGGCTTCCTGCTCGCTCACTAAGCTCAGAATGAAAAACTGCTGTCTAGTGAAAGGAGAGGGGAAAGTAAGATCTCATTCAGTTTTATATGAATATTGGTCAAATTCTATTGATCATGTACAGTCGGGATGTATGGAAAGTGTGAGCCGCCGGAGGGGGATCTTTTTCCCGTCTGTCGACTCACATTGAGTCCCCGCGTCTGAAAGTCCTCCTGTCTCGGCTTCTGCTCGCATCATTAAACTCAGAATGAAAAACTGCTGTCTAGTGAAAGGAGAGGAGAAAGTAAAATCTCATTCACGTTTATATGAATATTGGTCCAATTCTAATTTTCATGAACTGTAGGATGGATGGAAACAGTCCGTGACCGAGGGGAAACATTTCCCCGTCTGTGAACTCACAGTGAGTCCCGCGTCTGAAAGTCTTGCCGGTCTCGGATTCTGCTCACGGTGATTCCCGCGTCTGAAAGTCCTCCTGTCTCGGCTTCTGCTCGCTCACTAAGCTCAGAATGAAAAACTGCTGTCTAGTGAATGGAGAGGAGAAAGTAAAATCTCAGCAATTTAATAAAAGTGTTTGTCAAATTCTAATGTTTCATCAACAATCTGGGTGTATGAAAGTGGCCGAGGGAGATCTTTTTCCCTTCTGTGGACTCACACTGAGTATGGTATCTGAAAGTCTTCGTGTATCCGCTTCTGCTCTCTCATTAAGCTCACAATTAACGACTGCTGTCTCATGTGAAAAGGAGAGACCTTCTTTAGAGCTGCATTTCAGACCAGTGTGTGAAAAAGCCCGAAAATCACGTATCGCTGCTCAGTATCTAATGTTTATCAACTTTCCATTTCATCAATAAACAAAATAGACAGCAGTCTGAGGCCAGTGAGTCAACATCTGCGTTTTACTTCTTTCTGTCGCTGATAAAGCTCACAATTAACAAATGCTGTCTCCAGCGAAAGGAGAGGAGAAAATGACAATTCAGCCATTTAATATGAATGTTGTTGAATTCGAATGGTTGTGAATGATCTGGGTGTATGGAAACGGTCAGCGGCCGACCGGGATATTTTCCCTTCTGAGGACTCACAGTGAGTCCCGCGTCTGACAGTGCGCCTGTCTCGGCTTCTGCTCACAGCGAGTCCAGCGTCTGAAGGTCCTGCTGTCTCGGCTTCTGCTCACAGCGAGTACCGGTTCTGAAGGTCCTTCCTGTCTCGGCTTCTGCTCGCTCATTAAACTCAGAATGAAAAAACTGCTGTCTAGTGAAAGGAGAGGGGAAAGTAAAATCTCATTCACTTTTATATGAATATTGGTCAAATTCTAATTTTCATGAACTGTAGGGATGGATGGAAACAGTCCGTGACAGAGGGAAACATTTTCCAATCTGTCTACTCACAGTGAGTACCGCGTCTGAAAGTCCTCCTGTCTCGGCTTCTGCTCACAGCGAGTACCGGTTCTGAAGGTCCTTCCTGTCTCGGCTTCTGCTCGCTCATTAAAATCAGAATGAAAAACTGCTGTCTAGTGAAAGGAGAGGGGAAAGTAACATCTCATTCACGTTTATATGAATATTGGTCAAATTCTATTGATCATGTACAGTCGGGATGTATGGAAAGTGTGAACCGCCGAGGGGGATCTTTTTCCCGTCTGTCGACTCACATTGAGTCCCGCGTCTGAAAGTCCTCCTGTCTCGGCTTCTGCTCACAGCGAGTACCGGTTCTGAAGGTCCTTCCTGTCTCGGCTTCTGCTCGCTCATTAAACTCAGAATGAAAAACTGCTGTCTAGTGAACGGAGAAGAGAAGATGAGATTTCAACCACTTTACTATGAATATTGGTCCAATTCTAATTTTCATGAACTGTAGGGATGGATGGAAACAGTCCGTGACGAGGGGAAACATTTTCCCGTCTGTGAACTCACAGTGAGTCCCGCGTCTGAAAGTCTTGCCGTCTCGGATTCTGCTCACGGTGATTCCCGCGTCTGAAAGTCCTCCTGTCTCGGCTTCTGCTCACAGCGAGTACCGGTTCTGAAGGTCCTTCCTGTCTCGGCTTCTGCTCGCTCACTAAGCTCAGAATGAAAACTGCTGTCTAGTGAAAGGAGAGGGGAAAGTAAAATCTCATTCACTTTTATATGAATATTGGTCAAATTCTATTGATCATGTACAGTCGGGATGTATGGAAAGTGTGAGCCGCCGAGGGGGATCTTTTTCCCGTCTGTCGACTCACATTGAGTCCCGCGTCTGAAAGTCCTCCTGTCTCGGCTTCTGCTCACAGCGAGTACCGGTTCTGAAGGTCCTTCCTGTCTCGGCTTCTGCTCGCTCATTAAACTCAGAATGAAAAACTGCTGTCTAGTGAAAGGAGAGGAGAAAGTAAAATCTCATTCACGTTTATATGAATATTGGTCCAATTCTAATTTTCATGAACTGTAGGGATGGATGGAAACAGTCCGTGACAGAGGGGAAACATTTTCCAATCTGTCTACTCACAGTGAGTACCGCGTCTGAAAGTCCTCCTGTCTCGGCTTCTGCTCACAGCGAGTACCGGTTCTGAAGGTCCTTCCTGTCTCGGCTTCTGCTCGCTCACTAAGCTCAGAATGAAAAACTGCTGTCTAGTGAAAGGAGAGGGGAAAGTAAAATCTCATTCACTTTTATATGAATATTGGTCAAATTCTATTGATCATGTACAGTCGGGATGTATGGAAAGTGTGAGCCGCCGAGGGGGATCTTTTTCCCGTCTGTCGACTCACATTGAGTCCCGCGTCTGAAAGTCCTCCTGTCTCGGCTTCTGCTCGCTCATTAAGCTCAGAATGAAAAACTGCTGTCTAGTGAACGGAGAAGAGAAGATGAGATTTCAACCACTTTGCTATGAATATTGGTCCAATTCTAATTTTCATGAACTGTAGGGATGGATGGAAACAGTCCGTGACCGAGGGGAAACATTTTCCCGTCTGTGAACTCACAGTGAGTCCCGCGTCTGAAAGTCTTGCCGTCTCGGATTCTGCTCACGGTGATTCCCGCGTCTGAAAGTCCTCCTGTCTCGGCTTCTGCTCGCTCACTAAGCTCAGAATGAAAAACTGCTGTCTAGTGAAAGGAGAGGAGAAAGTAAAATCTCATTCACGTTTATATGAATATTGGTCCAATTCTAATTTTCATGAACTGTAGGGATGGATGGAAACAGTCCGTGACCGAGGGGAAACATTTTCCCGTCTGTGAACTCACAGTGAGTCCCGCGTCTGAAAGTCTTGCCGTCTCGGATTCTGCTCACGGTGATTCCCGCGTCTGAAAGTCCTCCTGTCTCGGCTTCTGCTCGCTCACTAAGCTCAGAATGAAAAACTGCTGTCTAGTGAAAGGAGAGGGGAAAGTAACATCTCATTCACGTTTATATGAATATTGGTCAAATTCTATTGATCATGTACAGTCGGGATGTATGGAAAGTGTGAGCCGCCGAGGGGGATCTTTTTCCCGTCTGTCGACTCACATTGAGTCCCGCGTCTGAAAGTCCTCCTGTCTCGGCTTCTGCTCACAGCGAGTACCGGTTCTGAAGGTCCTTCCTGTCTCGGCTTCTGCTCGCTCACTAAGCTCAGAATGAAAAACTGCTGTCTAGTGAAAGGAGAGGGGAAAGTAAGATCTCATTCAGTTTTATATGAATATTGGTCAAATTCTATTGATCATGTACAGTCGGGATGTATGGAAAGTGTGAGCCGCCGAGGGGGATCTTTTTCCCGTCTGTCGACTCACATTGAGTCCCGCGTCTGAAAGTCCTCCTGTCTCGGCTTCTGCTCGCTCATTAAACTCAGAATGAAAAACTGCTGTCTAGTGAACGGAGAAGAGAAGATGAGATTTCAACCACTTTACTATGAATATTGGTCCAATTCTAATTTTCATGAACTGTAGGGATGGATGGAAACAGTCCGTGACCGAGGGGAAACATTTTCCCGTCTGTGAACTCACAGTGAGTCCCGCGTCTGAAAGTCTTGCCGTCTCGGATTCTGCTCACGGTGATTCCCGCGTCTGAAAGTCCTCCTGTCTCGGCTTCTGCTCGCTCACTAAGCTCAGAATGAAAAACTGCTGTCTAGTGAAAGGAGAGGAGAAAGTAAAATCTCATTCACGTTTATATGAATATTGGTCCAATTCTAATTTTCATGAACTGTAGGGATGGATGGAAACAGTCCGTGACCGAGGGGAAACATTTTCCCGTCTGTGAACTCACAGTGAGTCCCGCGTCTGAAAGTCTTGCCGTCTCGGATTCTGCTCACGGTGATTCCCGCGTCTGAAAGTCCTCCTGTCTCGGCTTCTGCTCGCTCACTAAGCTCAGAATGAAAAACTGCTGTCTAGTGAAAGGAGAGGGGAAAGTAACATCTCATTCACGTTTATATGAATATTGGTCAAATTCTATTGATCATGTACAGTCGGGATGTATGGAAAGTGTGAGCCGCCGAGGGGGATCTTTTTCCCGTCTGTCGACTCACATTGAGTCCCGCGTCTGAAAGTCCTCCTGTCTCGGCTTCTGCTCGCTCACTAAGCTCAGAATGAAAAACTGCTGTCTAGTGAAAGGAGAGGAGAAAGTAAAATCTCATTCACGTTTATATGAATATTGGTCCAATTCTAATTTTCATGAACTGTAGGGATGGATGGAAACAGTCCGTGACCGAGGGGAAACATTTTCCCGTCTGTGAACTCACAGTGAGTCCCGCGTCTGAAAGTCTTGCCGTCTCGGATTCTGCTCACGGTGATTCCCGCGTCTGAAAGTCCTCCTGTCTCGGCTTCTGCTCACAGCGAGTACCGGTTCTGAAGGTCCTTCCTGTCTCGGCTTCTGCTTGCTCACTAAGCTCAGAATGAAAAACTGCTGTCTAGTGAAAGGAGAGGGGAAAGTAAAATCTCATTCACTTTTATATGAATATTGGTCAAATTCTATTGATCATGTACAGTCGGGATGTATGGAAAGTGTGAGCCGCCGAGGGGGATCTTTTTCCCGTCTGTCGACTCACATTGAGTCCCGCGTCTGAAAGTCCTCCTGTCTCGGCTTCTGCTCACAGCGAGTACCGGTTCTGAAGGTCCTTCCTGTCTCGGCTTCTGCTCGCTCACTAAGCTCAGAATGAAAAACTGCTGTCTAGTGAAAGGAGAGGGGAAAGTAAGATCTCATTCAGTTTTATATGAATATTGGTCAAATTCTATTGATCATGTACAGTCGGGATGTATGGAAAGTGTGAGCCGCCGAGGGGGATCTTTTTTCCCGTCTGTCGACTCACATTGAGTCCCGCGTCTGAAAGTCCTCCTGTCTCGGCTTCTGCTCGCTCATTAAGCTCAGAATTATCAAATGCTGTCTCCAGTGAACGGAGAAGAGAAGATGAGATTTCAGCCACTTTACTATGAATATTGGTCCAATTCTAATTTTCATGAACTGTAGGGATGGATGGAAACAGTCCGTGACCGAGGGGAAACATTTTCCCGTCTGTGAACTCACAGTGAGTCCCGCGTCTGAAAGTCTTGCCGTCTCGGATTCTGCTCACGGTGATTCCCGCGTCTGAAAGTCCTCCTGTCTCGGCTTCTGCTCACAGCGAGTACCGGTTCTGAAGGTCCTTCCTGTCTCGGCTTCTGCTCGCTCACTAAGCTCAGAATGAAAAACTGCTGTCTAGTGAAAGGAGAGGGGAAAGTAAAATCTCATTCACTTTTATATGAATATTGGTCAAATTCTATTGATCATGTACAGTCGGGATGTATGGAAAGTGTGAGCCGCCGAGGGGGATCTTTTTCCCGTCTGTCGACTCACATTGAGTCACGCGTCTGAAAGTCCTCCTGTCTCGGCTTCTGCTCGCTCATTAAGCTCAGAATGAAAAACTGCTGTCTAGTGAATGGAGAGGAGAAAGTAAAATCTCCGCCAATTTAATAAAAGTGTTTGTCAAATTCTAATGTTCATCAACAATCTGGGTGTATGAAAGTGGCCGAGGGAGATCTTTTTCCCTTCTGTGGACTCACACTGAGTATGGTATCTGAAAGTCTTCGTGTATCCGCTTCTGCTCTCTCATTAAGCTCACAATTAACGACTGCTGTCTCATGTGAAAGGAGAGACCTTCTTTAGAGGCTGCATTTCAGACCAGTGTGTGAAAAAGCCCGAAAATCCACGTATCGCTGCTCAATATCTAATGTTTATCAACTTTCATTTCATCAATAAACAAAATAGACAGCAGTCTGAGGCCAGTGAGTCAACATCTGCGTTTTACTTCTTTCTGTCGCTGATAAAGCTCACAATTAACAAATGCTGTCTCCAGCGAAAGGAGAGGAGAAAATGACAATTCAGCCACTTTAATATGAATGTTTGTTGAATTCGAATGGTTGTGAATAATCTGGGTGTATGGAAACGGTCAGCGGCCGACCGGGATATTTTCCCTTCTGAGGACTCACAGTGAGTCCCGCGTCTGACAGTGCGCCTGTCTCGGCTTCTGCTCACAGCGAGTCCAGCGTCTGAAGGTCCTGCTGTCTCGGCTTCTGCTCACAGCGAGTACCGGTTCTGAAGGTCCTTCCTGTCTCGGCTTCTGCTCGCTCATTAAACTCAGAATGAAAAACTGCTGTCTAGTGAAAGGAGAGGAGAAAGTAAAATCTCATTCACGTTTATTGGTCCAATTCTAATTTTCATGAACTGTAGGGATGGATGGAAACAGTCCGTGACCGAGGGGAAACATTTTTCCCGTCTGTGAACTCACAGTGAGTCCCGCGTCTGAAAAGTCTTGCCGTCTCGGATTCTGCTCACGGTGATTCCCGCGTCTGAAAGTCCTCCTGTCTCGGCTTCTGCTCACAGCGAGTACCGGTTCTGAAGGTCCTTCCTGTCTCGGCTTCTGCTCGCTCATTAAACTCAGAATGAAAAACTGCTGTTCTAGTGAAAGGAGAGGAGAAAGTAAAATCTCATTCACGTTTATATGAATATTGGTCCAATTCTAATTTTCATGAACTGTAGGGATGGATGGAAACAGTCCGTGACAGAGGGGAAACATTTTCCAATCTGTCTACTCACAGTGAGTACCGCGTCTGAAAGTCCTCCTGTCTCGGCTTCTGCTCACAGCGAGTACCGGTTCTGAAGGTCCTTCCTGTCTCGGCTTCTGCTCGCTCACTAAGCTCAGAATGAAAAACTGCTGTCTAGTGAAAGGAGAGGGGAAAGTAAAATCTCATTCACTTTTATATGAATATTGGTCAAATTCTATTGATCATGTACAGTCGGGATGTATGGAAAGTGTGAGCCGCCGAGGGGGATCTTTTTCCCGTCTGTCGACTCACATTGAGTCCCGCGTCTGAAAGTCCTCCTGTCTCGGCTTCTGCTCGCTCATTAAGCTCAGAATGAAAAACTGCTGTCTAGTGAACGGAGAAGAGAAGATGAGATTTCAACCACTTTGCTATGAATATTGGTCCAATTCTAATTTTCATGAACTGTAGGGATGGATGGAAACAGTCCGTGACCGAGGGGAAACATTTTCCCGTCTGTGAACTCACAGTGAGTCCCGCGTCTGAAAGTCTTGCCGTCTCGGATTCTGCTCACGGTGATTCCCGCGTCTGAAAGTCCTCCTGTCTCGGCTTCTGCTCACAGCGAGTACCGGTTCTGAAGGTCCTTCCTGTCTCGGCTTCTGCTTGCTCACTAAGCTCAGAATGAAAAACTGCTGTCTAGTGAAAGGAGAGGGGAAAGTAAAATCTCATTCACTTTTATATGAATATTGGTCAAATTCTATTGATCATGTACAGTCGGGATGTATGGAAAGTGTGAGCCGCCGAGGGGGATCTTTTTCCCGTCTGTCGACTCACATTGAGTCCCGCGTCTGAAAGTCCTCCTGTCTCGGCTTCTGCTCGCTCATTAAGCTCAGAATGAAAAAACTGCTGTCTAGTGAACGGAGAAGAGAAGATGAGATTTCAACCACTTTACTATGAATATTGGTCCAATTCTAATTTTCATGAACTGTAGGGATGGATGGAAACAGTCCGTGACCGAGGGGAAACATTTTCCCGTCTGTGAACTCACAGTGAGTCCCGCATCTGAAAGTCTTGCCGTCTCGGATTCTGCTCACGGTGATTCCCGCGTCTGAAAGTCCTCCTGTCTCGGCTTCTGCTCGCTCACTAAGCTCAGAATGAAAAACTGCTGTCTAGTGAAAGGAGAGGGGAAAGTAACATCTCATTCACGTTTATATGAATATTGGTCAAATTCTATTGATCATGTACAGTCGGGATGTATGGAAAGTGTGAGCCGCCGAGGGGGATCTTTTTCCCGTCTGTCGACTCACATTGAGTCCCGCGTCTGAAAGTCCTCCTGTCTCGGCTTCTGCTCACAGCGAGTACCGGTTCTGAAGGTCCTTCCTGTCTCGGCTTCTGCTCGCTCATTAAACTCAGAATGAAAAACTGCTGTCTAGTGAACGGAGAAGAGAAGATGAGATTTCAACCACTTTACTATGAATATTGGTCCAATTCTAATTTTCATGAACTGTAGGGATGGATGGAAACAGTCCGTGACCGAGGGGAAACATTTTCCCGTCTGTGAACTCACAGTGAGTCCCGCGTCTGAAAGTCTTGCCGTCTCGGATTCTGCTCACGGTGATTCCCGCGTCTGAAAGTCCTCCTGTCTCGGCTTCTGCTCACAGCGAGTACCGGTTCTGAAGGTCCCTTCCTGTCTCGGCTTCTGCTCGCTCACTAAGCTCAAGAATGAAAAACTGCTGTCTAGTGAAAGGAGAGGGGAAAGTAAAATCTCATTCACTTTTATATGAATATTGGTCAAATTCTATTGATCATGTACAGTCGGGATGTATGGAAAGTGTGAGCCGCCGAGGGGGATCTTTTTCCCGTCTGTCGACTCACATTGAGTCCCGCGTCTGAAAGTCCTCCTGTCTCGGCCTTCTGGCTCGCTCATTAAGCTCAGAATGAAAAACTGCTGTCTAGTGAACGGAGAAGAGAAGATGAGATTTCAACCACTTTACTATGAATATTGGTCCAATTCTAATTTTCATGAACTGTAGGGATGGATGGAAACAGTCCGTGACCGAGGGGAAACATTTTCCCGTCTGTGAACTCACAGTGAGTCCCGCGTCTGAAAGTCTTGCCGTCTCGGATTCTGCTCACGGTGATTCCCGCGTCTGAAAGTCCTCCTGTCTCGGCTTCTGCTCGCTCACTAAGCTCAGAATGAAAAACTGCTGTCTAGTGAATGGAGAGGAGAAAGTAAAATCTCAGCCAATTTAATAAAAGTGTTTGTCAAATTCTAATGTTCATCAACAATCTGGGTGTATGAAAGTGGCCGAGGGAGATCTTTTTCCCTTCTGTGGACTCACACTGAGTATGGTATCTGAAAGTCTTCGTGTATCCGCTTCTGCTCTCTCATTAAGCTCACAATTAACGACTGCTGTCTCATGTGAAAGGAGAGACCTTCTTTAGAGGCTGCATTTCAGACCAGTGTGTGAAAAAGCCCGAAAATCCACGTATCGCTGCTCAGTATCTAATGTTTATCAACTTTCATTTCATCAATAAACAAAATAGACAGCAGTCTGAGGCCAGTGAGTCAACATCTGCGTTTTACTTCTTTCTGTCGCTGATAAAGCTCACAATTAACAAATGCTGTCTCCAGCGAAAGGAGAGGAGAAAATGACAATTCAGCCACTTTAATATGAATGTTTGTTGAATTCGAATGGTTGTGAATGATCTGGGTGTATGGAAACGGTCAGCGGGCCGACCGGGATATTTTCCCTTCTGAGGACTCACAGTGAGTCCCGCGTCTGACAGTGCCTGTCTCGGCTTCTGCTCACAGCGAGTCCAGCGTCTGAAGGTCCTGCTGTCTCGGCTTCTGCTCACAGCGAGTACCGGTTCTGAAGGTCCTTCCTGTCTCGGCTTCTGCTCGCTCATTAAACTCAGAATGAAAAACTGCTGTCTAGTGAAAGGAGAGGGGAAAGTAAAATCTCATTCACTTTTATATGAATATTGGTCAAATTCTAATTTTCATGAACTGTAGGGATGGATGGAAACAGTCCGTGACAGAGGGGAAACATTTTCCAATCTGTCTACTCACAGTGAGTACCGCGTCTGAAAGTCCTCCTGTCTCGGCTTCTGCTCACAGCGAGTACCGGTTCTGAAGGTCCTTCCTGTCTCGGCTTCTGCTCGCTCACTAAGCTCAGAATGAAAAACTGCTGTCTAGTGAAAGGAGAGGGGAAAGTAAGATCTCATTCAGTTTTATATGAATATTGGTCAAATTCTATTGATCATGTACAGTCGGGATGTATGGAAAGTGTGAGCCGCCGAGGGGGATCTTTTTCCCGTCTGTCGACTCACATTGAGTCCCGCGTCTGAAAGTCCTCCTGTCTCGGCTTCTGCTCGCTCATTAAACTCAGAATGAAAAACTGCTGTCTAGTGAAAGGAGAGGAGAAAGTAAAATCTCATTCACGTTTATATGAATATTGGTCCAATTCTAATTTTTCATGAACTGTAGGGATGGATGGAAACAGTCCGTGACCGAGGGGAAACATTTTCCCGTCTGTGAACTCACAGTGAGTCCCGCGTCTGAAAGTCTTGCCGTCTCGGATTCTGCTCACGGTGATTCCCGCGTCTGAAAGTCCTCCTGTCTCGGCTTCTGCTCGCTCACTAAGCTCAGAATGAAAAACTGCTGTCTAGTGAATGGAGAGGAGAAAGTAAAATCTCAGCCAATTTAATAAAAGTGTTTGTCAAATTCTAATGTTCATCAACAATCTGGGTGTATGAAAGTGGCCGAGGGAGATCTTTTTCCCTTCTGTGGACTCACACTGAGTATGGTATCTGAAAGTCTTCGTGTATCCGCTTCTGCTCTCTCATTAAGCTCACAATTAACGACTGCTGTCTCATGTGAAAGGAGAGACCTTCTTTAGAGGCTGCATTTCAGACCAGTGTGTGAAAAAGCCCGAAAATCCACGTATCGCTGCTCAGTATCTAATGTTTATCAACTTTCATTTCATCAATAAACAAAATAGACAGCAGTCTGAGGCCAGTGAGTCAACATCTGCGTTTTACTTCTTTCTGTCGCTGATAAAGCTCACAATTAACAAATGCTGTCTCCAGCGAAAGGAGAGGAGAAAATGACAATTCAGCCACTTTAATATGAATGTTTGTTGAATTCGAATGGTTGTGAATGATCTGGGTGTATGGAAACGGTCAGCGGCGACCGGGATTTTTCCCTTCTGAGGACTCACAGTGAGTCCCGCGTCTGACAGTGCGCCTGTCTCGGCTTCTGCTCACAGCGAGTCCAGCGTCTGAACTCGGCTTCTGCTCACAGCGAGTACCGTTCTGAAGGTCCTTCCTGTCTCGGCTTCTGCTCGCTCATTAAACTCAGAATGAAAAACTGCTGTCTAGTGAAAGGAGAGGGGAAAGTAAAATCTCATTCACTTTTATATGAATATTGGTCAAATTCTAATTTTCATGAACTGTAGGGATGGATGGAAACAGTCCGTGACAGAGGGGAAACATTTTCCAATCTGTCTACTCACAGTGAGTACCGCGTCTGAAAGTCCTCCTGTCTCGGCTTCTGCTCACAGCGAGTACCGTTCTGAAGGTCCTTCCTGTCTCGGCTTCTGCTCGCTCATTAAACTCAGAATGAAAAACTGCTGTCTAGTGAAAGGAGAGGGAAAGTAAATCTCATTCACTTTATATGAATATTTGGTCAAATTCTATTGATCATGTACAGTCGGGATGTATGGAAAGTGTGAGCCGCCGAGGGGGATCTTTTTCCCGTCTGTCGACTCACATTGAGTC
>NW_026117623.1:0-16319 GCF_001640805.2 Lates calcarifer
GCTTCTGCTCACAGCGAGTACCGGTTCTGAAGGTCCTTCCTGTCTCGGCTTCTGCTCGCTCATTAAACTCAGAATGAAAAACTGCTGTCTAGTGAAAGGAGAGGGGAAAGTAAAATCTCATTCATTTTATATGAATATTTGGTCAAATTCTATTGATCATGTACAGTCGGGATGTATGGAAAGTGTGAGCCGCCGAGGGGGATCTTTTTCCCGTCTGTCGACTCACATTGAGTCCCGCGTCTGAAAGTCCTCCTGTCTCGGCTTCTGCTCGCTCATTAAAGCTCAGAATATCAAATGCTGTCTAGTGAACGGAGAGAAAGGATTCACTTTACTATGAATATTGGTCCAATTCTAATTTTCATGAACTGTAGGATGGATGGAAACAGTCCGTGACCGAGGGGAAACATTTTCCCGTCTGTGAACTCACAGTGAGTCCGCGTCTGAAAGTCTTGCCGTCTCGGATTCTGCTCACGGTGATTCCCGCGTCTGAAAGTCCTCCTGTCTCGGCTTCTGCTCGCTCACTAAGCTCAGAATGAAAAACTGCTGTCTAGTGAATGGAGAGGAGAAAGTAAAATCTCAGCCAATTTAATAAAAGTGTTTGTCAAATTCTAATGTTCATCAACAATCTGGGTGTATGAAAGTGGCCGAGGGAGATCTTTTTCCCTTCTGTGGACTCACACTGAGTATGGTATCTGAAAGTCTTCGTGTATCCGCTTCTGCTCTCTCATTAAGCTCACAATTAACGACTGCTGTCTCATGTGAAAGGAGAGACCTTCTTTAGAGGCTGCATTTCAGACCAGTGTGTGAAAAAGCCCGAAAATCCACGTATCGCTGCTCAGTATCTAATGTTTATCAACTTTCATTTCATCAATAAACAAAATAGACAGCAGTCTGAGGCCAGTGAGTCAACATCTGCGTTTTACTTCTTTCTGTCGCTGATAAAGCTCACAATTAACAAATGCTGTCTCCAGCGAAAGGAGAGGAGAAAATGACAATTCAGCCACTTTAATATGAATGTTTGTTGAATTCGAATGGTTGTGAATGATCTGGGTGTATGGAAACGGTCAGCGGCCGACCGGGATATTTTCCCTTCTGAGGACTCACAGTGAGTCCCGCGTCTGACAGTCTCGGCTTCTGCTCACAGCTCAGCTTCTGCTCACAGCGAGTTCTGAAGGTCCTTCCTGTCTCGGCTTCTGCTCGCTCATTAAACTCAGAATGAAAAACTGCTGTCTAGTGAAAGGAGAGGGGAAAGTAAAATCTCATTCACTTTTATATGAATATTGGTCAATTCTAATTTTCATGAACTGTAGGGATGGATGGAAACAGTCCGTGACGAGGGGAAACATTTTCCTCTGTCTACTCACAGTGAGTACCGCGTCTGAAAGTCCTCCTGTCTCGGCTTCTGCTCACAGCGAGTACCGGTTCTGAAGGTCCTTCCTGTCTCGGCTTCTGCTCGCTCATTAAGCTCAGAATGAAAAACTGCTGTCTAGTGAAAGGAGAGGGGAAAGTAAATCTCATTCAGTTTTATATGAATATTGGTCAAATTCTATTGATCATGTACAGTCGGGATGTATGGAAAGTGTGAGCCGCCGAGGGGGATCTTTTTCCCGTCTGTCGACTCACATTGAGTCCCGCGTCTGAAAGTCCTCCTGTCTCGGCTTCTGCTCGCTCATTAAACTCAGAATGAAAAACTGCTGTCTAGTGAAAGGAGAGGAGAAAGTGAAATTTCATTCACGTTTATATGAATATTGGTCCAATTCTAATTTTCATGAACTGTAGGGATGGATGGAAACAGTCCGTGACCGAGGGGAAACATTTTCCCGTCTGTGAACTCACAGTGAGTCCCGCGTCTGAAAGTCTTGCCGTCTCGGATTCTGCTCACGGTGATTCCCGCGTCTGAAAGTCCTCCTGTCTCGGCTTCTGCTCGCTCACTAAGCTCAGAATGAAAAACTGCTGTCTAGTGAATGGAGAGGAGAAAGTAAAATCTCAGCCAATTTAATAAAAGTGTTTGTCAAATTCTAATGTTCATCAACAATCTGGGTGTATGAAAGTGGCCGAGGGAGATCTTTTTCCCTTCTGTGGACTCACACTGAGTATGGTATCTGAAAGTCTTCGTGTATCCGCTTCTGCTCTCTCATTAAGCTCACAATTAACGACTGCTGTCTCATGTGAAAGGAGAGACCTTCTTTAGAGGCTGCATTTCAGACCAGTGTGTGAAAAAGCCCGAAAATCCACGTATCGCTGCTCAGTATCTAATGTTTATCAACTTTCATTTCATCAATAAACAAAATAGACAGCAGTCTGAGGCCAGTGAGTCAACATCTGCGTTTTACTTCTTTCTGTCGCTGATAAAGCTCACAATTAACAAATGCTGTCTCCAGCGAAAGGAGAGGAGAAAATGACAATTCAGCCACTTTAATATGAATGTTTGTTGAATTCGAATGGTTGTGAATGATCTGGGTGTATGGAAACGGTCAGCGGCCGACCGGGATATTTTCCCTTCTGAGGACTCACAGTGAGTCCCGCGTCTGACAGTGCGCCTGTCTCGGCTTCTGCTCACAGCGAGTCCAGCGTCTGAAGGTCCTGCTGTCTCGGCTTCTGCTCACAGCGAGTACCGGTTCTGAAGGTCCTTCCTGTCTCGGCTTCTGCTCGCTCATTAAACTCAGAATGAAAAACTGCTGTCTAGTGAAAGGAGAGGGGAAAGTAAAATCTCATTCAGTTTATATGAATATTGGTCAAATTCTATTGATCATGTACAGGGATGTATGGAAAGTGTGAGCCGCCGAGGGGGATCTTTTTCCCGTCTGTCGACTCACATTGAGTCCCGCGTCTGAAAGTCCTCCTGTCTCGGCTTCTGCTCGCTCATTAAACTCAGAATGAAAAACTGCTGTCTAGTGAAAGGAGAGGAGAAAGTAAAATCTCATTCACTTTATATGAATATTGGTCCAATTCTAATTTTCATGAACTGTAGGGATGGATGGAAACAGTCCGTGACCGAGGGGAAACATTTTCCCGTCTGTGAACTCACAGTGAGTCCCGCGTCTGAAAGTCTTGCCGTCTCGGATTCTGCTCACGGTGATTCCCGCGTCTGAAAGTCCTCCTGTCTCGGCTTCTGCTCGCTCACTAAGCTCAGAATGAAAAACTGCTGTCTAGTGAATGGAGAGGAGAAAGTAAAATCTCAGCCAATTTAATAAAAGTGTTTGTCAAATTCTAATGTTCATCAACAATCTGGGTGTATGAAAGTGGCCGAGGGAGATCTTTTTCCCTTCTGTGGACTCACACTGAGTATGGTATCTGAAAGTCTTCGTGTATCCGCTTCTGCTCTCTCATTAAGCTCACAATTAACGACTGCTGTCTCATGTGAAAGGAGAGACCTTCTTTAGAGGCTGCATTTCAGACCAGTGTGTGAAAAAGCCCGAAAATCCACGTATCGCTGCTCAGTATCTAATGTTTATCAACTTTCATTTCATCAATAAACAAAATAGACAGCAGTCTGAGGCCAGTGAGTCAACATCTGCGTTTTACTTCTTTCTGTCGCTGATAAAGCTCACAATTAACAAATGCTGTCTCCAGCGAAAGGAGAGGAGAAAATGACAATTCAGCCACTTTAATATGAATGTTTGTTGAATTCGAATGGTTGTGAATGATCTGGGTGTATGGAAACGGTCAGCGGCCGACCGGGATATTTTCCCTTCTGAGGACTCACAGTGAGTCCCGCGTCTGACAGTGCGCCTGTCTCGGCTTCTGCTCACAGCGAGTCCAGCGTCTGAAGGTCCTGCTGTCTCGGCTTCTGCTCACAGCGAGTACCGGTTCTGAAGGTCCTTCCTGTCTCGGCTTCTGCTCGCTCATTAAACTCAGAATGAAAAACTGCTGTCTAGTGAAAGGAGAGGGGAAAGTAAAATCTCATTCACTTTTATATGAATATTGGTCAAATTCTAATTTTCATGAACTGTAGGGATGGATGGAAACAGTCCGTGACAGAGGGGAAACATTTTCCAATCTGTCTACTCACAGTGAGTACCGCGTCTGAAAGTCCTCCTGTCTCGGCTTCTGCTCACAGCGAGTACCGGTTCTGAAGGTCCTTCCTGTCTCGGCTTCTGCTCGCTCACTAAGCTCAGAATGAAAAACTGCTGTCTAGTGAAAGGAGAGGGGAAAGTAAGATCTCATTCAGTTTTATATGAATATTGGTCAAATTCTATTGATCATGTACAGTCGGGATGTATGGAAAGTGTGAGCCGCCGAGGGGGATCTTTTTCCCGTCTGTCGACTCACATTGAGTCCCGCGTCTGAAAGTCCTCCTGTCTCGGCTTCTGCTCGCTCATTAAACTCAGAATGAAAAACTGCTGTCTAGTGAAAGGAGAGGAGAAAGTAAAATCTCATTCACGTTTATATGAATATTGGTCCAATTCTAATTTTCATGAACTGTAGGGATGGATGGAAACAGTCCGTGACCGAGGGGAAACATTTTCCCGTCTGTGAACTCACAGTGAGTCCCGCGTCTGAAAGTCTTGCCGTCTCGGATTCTGCTCACGGTGATTCCCGCGTCTGAAAGTCCTCCTGTCTCGGCTTCTGCTCGCTCACTAAGCTCAGAATGAAAAACTGCTGTCTAGTGAATGGAGAGGAGAAAGTAAAATCTCAGCCAATTTAATAAAAGTGTTTGTCAAATTCTAATGTTCATCAACAATCTGGGTGTATGAAAGTGGCCGAGGGAGATCTTTTTCCCTTCTGTGGACTCACACTGAGTATGGTATCTGAAAGTCTTCGTGTATCCGCTTCTGCTCTCTCATTAAGCTCACAATTAACGACTGCTGTCTCATGTGAAAGGAGAGACCTTCTTTAGAGGCTGCATTTCAGACCAGTGTGTGAAAAAGCCCGAAAATCCACGTATCGCTGCTCAGTATCTAATGTTTATCAACTTTCATTTCATCAATAAACAAAATAGACAGCAGTCTGAGGCCAGTGAGTCAACATCTGCGTTTTACTTCTTTCTGTCGCTGATAAAGCTCACAATTAACAAATGCTGTCTCCAGCGAAAGGAGAGGAGAAAATGACAATTCAGCCACTTTAATATGAATGTTTGTTGAATTCGAATGGTTGTGAATGATCTGGGTGTATGGAAACGGTCAGCGGCCGACCGGGATATTTTCCCTTCTGAGGACTCACAGTGAGTCCCGCGTCTGACAGTGCGCCTGTCTCGGCTTCTGCTCACAGCGAGTCCAGCGTCTGAAGGTCCTGCTGTCTCGGCTTCTGCTCACAGCGAGTACCGGTTCTGAAGGTCCTTCCTGTCTCGGCTTCTGCTCGCTCATTAAACTCAGAATGAAAAACTGCTGTCTAGTGAAAGGAGAGGGGAAAGTAAAATCTCATTCACTTTTATATGAATATTGGTCAAATTCTAATTTTCATGAACTGTAGGGATGGATGGAAACAGTCCGTGACAGAGGGGAAACATTTTCCAATCTGTCTACTCACAGTGAGTACCGCGTCTGAAAGTCCTCCTGTCTCGGCTTCTGCTCACAGCGAGTACCGGTTCTGAAGGTCCTTCCTGTCTCGGCTTCTGCTCGCTCACTAAGCTCAGAATGAAAAACTGCTGTCTAGTGAAAGGAGAGGGGAAAGTAAGATCTCATTCAGTTTTATATGAATATTGGTCAAATTCTATTGATCATGTACAGTCGGGATGTATGGAAAGTGTGAGCCGCCGAGGGGGATCTTTTTCCCGTCTGTCGACTCACATTGAGTCCCGCGTCTGAAAGTCCTCCTGTCTCGGCTTCTGCTCGCTCATTAAACTCAGAATGAAAAACTGCTGTCTAGTGAAAGGAGAGGAGAAAGTAAAATCTCATTCACGTTTATATGAATATTGGTCCAATTCTAATTTTCATGAACTGTAGGGATGGATGGAAACAGTCCGTGACCGAGGGGAAACATTTTCCCGTCTGTGAACTCACAGTGAGTCCCGCGTCTGAAAGTCTTGCCGTCTCGGATTCTGCTCACGGTGATTCCCGCGTCTGAAAGTCCTCCTGTCTCGGCTTCTGCTCGCTCACTAAGCTCAGAATGAAAAACTGCTGTCTAGTGAATGGAGAGGAGAAAGTAAAATCTCAGCCAATTTAATAAAAGTGTTTGTCAAATTCTAATGTTCATCAACAATCTGGGTGTATGAAAGTGGCCGAGGGAGATCTTTTTCCCTTCTGTGGACTCACACTGAGTATGGTATCTGAAAGTCTTCGTGTATCCGCTTCTGCTCTCTCATTAAGCTCACAATTAACGACTGCTGTCTCATGTGAAAGGAGAGACCTTCTTTAGAGGCTGCATTTCAGACCAGTGTGTGAAAAAGCCCGAAAATCCACGTATCGCTGCTCAGTATCTAATGTTTATCAACTTTCATTTCATCAATAAACAAAATAGACAGCAGTCTGAGGCCAGTGAGTCAACATCTGCGTTTTACTTCTTTCTGTCGCTGATAAAGCTCACAATTAACAAATGCTGTCTCCAGCGAAAGGAGAGGAGAAAATGACAATTCAGCCACTTTAATATGAATGTTTGTTGAATTCGAATGGTTGTGAATGATCTGGGTGTATGGAAACGGTCAGCGGCCGACCGGGATATTTTCCCTTCTGAGGACTCACAGTGAGTCCCGCGTCTGACAGTGCGCCTGTCTCGGCTTCTGCTCACAGCGAGTCCGCGTCTGAAGGTCCTGCTGTCTCGGCTTCTGCTCACAGCGAGTACCGGTTCTGAAGGTCCTTCCTGTCTCGGCTTCTGCTCGCTCATTAAACTCAGAATGAAAAACTGCTGTCTAGTGAAAGGAGAGGGAGAAAAAATCTCATTCACGTTTATATGAATATTGGTCAATTCTAATTTTCATGAACTGTAGGGATGGATGGAAACAGTCCGTGACCGAGGGGAAACATTTTCCCGTCTGTGACTCACAGTGACAGAAACCGCGTCTGAAAGTCCTCCTGTCTCGGCTTCTGCTCACAGCGAGTACCGGTTCTGAAGGTCCTTCCTGTCTCGGCTTCTGCTCGCTCATTAAACTCAGAATGAAAAACTGCTGTCTAGTGAAAGGAGAGGGGAAAGTAAATCTCATTCACTTTTATATGAATATTGGTCAAATTCTATTGATCATGTACAGTCGGGATGTATGGAAAGTGTGAGCCGCCGAGGGGGATCTTTTTCCCGTCTGTCGACTCACATTGAGTCCCGCGTCTGAAAGTCCTCCTGTCTCGGCTTCTGCTCGCTCATTAAGCTCAGAAATTATCAAATGCTGTCTCCAGTGAACGGAGAAGAGAAGATGAGATTTCAGCCACTTTACTATGAATATTGGTCCAATTCTAATTTTCATGAACTGTAGGGATGGATGGAAACAGTCCGTGACCGAGGGGAAACATTTTCCCGTCTGTGAACTCACAGTGAGTCCCGCGTCTGAAAGTCTTGCCGTCTCGGATTCTGCTCACGGTGATTCCCGCGTCTGAAAGTCCTCCTGTCTCGGCTTCTGCTCGCTCACTAAGCTCAGAATGAAAAACTGCTGTCTAGTGAATGGAGAGGAGAAAGTAAAATCTCAGCCAATTTAATAAAAGTGTTTGTCAAATTCTAATGTTCATCAACAATCTGGGTGTATGAAAGTGGCCGAGGGAGATCTTTTTCCCTTCTGTGGACTCACACTGAGTATGGTATCTGAAAGTCTTCGTGTATCCGCTTCTGCTCTCTCATTAAGCTCACAATTAACGACTGCTGTCTCATGTGAAAGGAGAGACCTTCTTTAGAGGCTGCATTTCAGACCAGTGTGTGAAAAAGCCCGAAAATCCACGTATCGCTGCTCAGTATCTAATGTTTATCAACTTTCATTTCATCAATAAACAAAATAGACAGCAGTCTGAGGCCAGTGAGTCAACATCTGCGTTTTACTTCTTTCTGTCGCTGATAAAGCTCACAATTAACAAATGCTGTCTCCAGCGAAAGGAGAGGAGAAAATGACAATTCAGCCACTTTAATATGAATGTTTGTTGAATTCGAATGGTTGTGAATGATCTGGGTGTATGGAAACGGTCAGCGGCCGACCGGGATATTTTCCCTTCTGAGGACTCACAGTGAGTCCGCGTCTGACAGTGCGCCTGTCTCGGCTTCTGCTCACAGCGAGTCCGCGTCTGAAGGTCCTGCTGTCTCGGCTTCTGCTCACAGCGAGTACCGGTTCTGAAGGTCCTTCCTGTCTCGGCTTCTGCTCGCTCATTAAACTCAGAATGAAAAACTGCTGTCTAGTGAAAGGAGAGGAGAAAGTAAAATCTCATTCACGTTTATATGAATATTGGTCAATTCTAATTTTCATGAACTGTAGGGATGGATGGAAACAGTCCGTGACGAGGGGAAACATTTTCCCGTCTGTCTCGACAAAATCTGAAAGTCCTCCTGTCTCGGCTTCTGCTCACAGCGAGTACCGGTTCTGAAGGTCCTTCCTGTCTCGGCTTCTGCTCGCTCATTAAACTCAGAATGAAAAACTGCTGTCTAGTGAAAGGAGAGGGGAAAGTAAAATCTCATTCACTTTTATATGAATATTGGTCAAATTCTATTGATCATGTACAGTCGGGATGTATGGAAAGTGTGAGCCGCCGAGGGGGATCTTTTTCCCGTCTGTCGACTCACATTGAGTCCCGCGTCTGAAAGTCCTCCTGTCTCGGCTTCTGCTCGCTCATTAAGCTCAGAATTATCAAATGCTGTCTAGTGAACGGAGAAGAGAAGATGAGATTTCAGCCACTTTACTATGAATATTGGTCCAATTCTAATTTTCATGAACTGTAGGGATGGATGGAAACAGTCCGTGACCGAGGGGAAACATTTTCCCGTCTGTGAACTCACAGTGAGTCCCGCGTCTGAAAGTCTTGCCGTCTCGGATTCTGCTCACGGTGATTCCCGCGTCTGAAAGTCCTCCTGTCTCGGCTTCTGCTCGCTCACTAAGCTCAGAATGAAAAACTGCTGTCTAGTGAATGGAGAGGAGAAAGTAAAATCTCAGCCAATTTAATAAAAGTGTTTGTCAAATTCTAATGTTCATCAACAATCTGGGTGTATGAAAGTGGCCGAGGGAGATCTTTTTCCCTTCTGTGGACTCACACTGAGTATGGTATCTGAAAGTCTTCGTGTATCCGCTTCTGCTCTCTCATTAAGCTCACAATTAACGACTGCTGTCTCATGTGAAAGGAGAGACCTTCTTTAGAGGCTGCATTTCAGACCAGTGTGTGAAAAAGCCCGAAAATCCACGTATCGCTGCTCAGTATCTAATGTTTATCAACTTTCATTTCATCAATAAACAAAATAGACAGCAGTCTGAGGCCAGTGAGTCAACATCTGCGTTTTACTTCTTTCTGTCGCTGATAAAGCTCACAATTAACAAATGCTGTCTCCAGCGAAAGGAGAGGAGAAAATGACAATTCAGCCACTTTAATATGAATGTTTGTTGAATTCGAATGGTTGTGAATGATCTGGGTGTATGGAAACGGTCAGCGGCCGACCGGGATATTTTCCCTTCTGAGGACTCACAGTGAGTCCCGCGTCTGACAGTGCGCCTGTCTCGGCTTCTGCTCACAGCGAGTCCAGCGTCTGAAGGTCCTGCTGTCTCGGCTTCTGCTCACAGCGAGTACCGGTTCTGAAGGTCCTTCCTGTCTCGGCTTCTGCTCGCTCATTAAACTCAGAATGAAAAACTGCTGTCTAGTGAAAGGAGAGGGGAAAGTAAAATCTCATTCACGTTTATATGAATATTGGTCAAATTCTAATTTTCATGAACTGTAGGATGGATGGAAACAGTCCGTGACAGAGGGGAAACATTTTCCCGTCTGTGAACTCACAGTGAGTCCCGCGTCTGAAAGTCTTGCCGTCTCGGATTCTGCTCACGGTGATTCCCGCGTCTGAAAGTCCTCCTGTCTCGGCTTCTGCTCACAGCGAGTACCGGTTCTGAAGGTCCTTCCTGTCTCGGCTTCTGCTCGCTCACTAAGCTCAGAATGAAAAACTGCTGTCTAGTGAAAGGAGAGGGGAAAGTAAGATCTCATTCAGTTTTATATGAATATTGGTCAAATTTCTATTTGATCATGTACAGTCGGGATGTATGGAAAGTGTGAGCCGCCGAGGGGGATCTTTTTCCCGTCTGTCGACTCACATTGAGTCCCGCGTCTGAAAGTCCTCCTGTCTCGGCTTCTGCTCGCTCATTAAAGCTCAGAATGAAAAACTGCTGTCTAGTGAATGGAGAGGAGAAAGTAAAATCTCCGCCAATTTAATAAAAGTGTTTGTCAAATTCTAATGTTCATCAACAATCTGGGTGTATGAAAGTGGCCGAGGGAGATCTTTTTCCCTTCTGTGGACTCACACTGAGTATGGTATCTGAAAGTCTTCGTGTATCCGCTTCTGCTCTCTCATTAAGCTCACAATTAACGACTGCTGTCTCATGTGAAAGGAGAGACCTTCTTTAGAGGCTGCATTTCAGACCAGTGTGTGAAAAAGCCCGAAAATCCACGTATCGCTGCCTCAATATCTAATGTTTATCAACTTTCATTTCATCAATAAACAAAATAGACAGCAGTCTGAGGCCAGTGAGTCAACATCTGCGTTTTACTTCTTTCTGTCGCTGATAAAGCTCACAATTAACAAATGCTGTCTCCAGCGAAAGGAGAGGAGAAATGACAATTCAGCCACTTTAATATGAATGTTTGTTGAATTCGAATGGTTGTGAATAATCTGGGTGTATGGAAACGGTCAGCGGGCCGACCGGGATATTTTCCCTTCTGAGGACTCACAGTGAGTCCCGCGTCTGACAGTGGCGCCTGTCTCGGCTTCTGCTCACAGCGAGTCCAGCGTCTGAAGGTCCTGCTGTCTCGGCTTCTGCTCACAGCGAGTACCGGTTCTGAAGGTCCTTCCTGTCTCGGCTTCTGCTCGCTCATTAAACTCAGAATGAAAAACTGCTGTCTAGTGAAAGGAGAGGAGAAAAGTAAAATCTCATTCACGTTTATTGGTCCAATTCTAATTTTCATGAACTGTAGGGATGGATGGGAAACAGTCCCGTGACCGAGGGGAAACATTTTCCCGTCTGTGAACTCACAGTGAGTCCCGCCGTCTGAAAGTCTTGCCGTCTCGGATTCTGCTCACGGTGATTCCCGCGTCTGAAAGTCCTCCTGTCTCGGCTTCTGCTCACAGCGAGTACCGGTTCTGGAAGGTCCTTCCTGTCTCGGCTTCTGCTCGCTCATTAAACTCAGAATGAAAAACTGCTGTCTAGTGAAAGGAGAGGAGAAAGTAAATCTCATTCACGTTTATATGAATATTGGTCCAATTCTAATTTTCATGAACTGTAGGGATGGATGGAAACAGTCCGTGACAGAGGGGAAACATTTTCCAATCTGTCTACTCACAGTGAGTACCGCGTCTGAAAGTCCTCCTGTCTCGGCTTCTGCTCACAGCGAGTACCGGTTCTGAAGGTCCTTCCTGTCTCGGCTTCTGCTCGCTCACTAAGCTCAGAATGAAAAACTGCTGTCTAGTGAAAGGAGAGGGGAAAGTAAAATCTCATTCACTTTTATATGAATATTGGGTCAAATTCTATTGATCATGTACAGTCGGGATGTATGGAAAGTGTGAGCCGCCCGAGGGGGATCTTTTCCCGGTCTGTCGACTCACATTGAGTCCCCGGTCTGAAAGTCCTCCTGTCTCGGCTTCTGCTCGCTCATTAAGCTCAGATGAAAAACTGCTGTCTAGTGAACGGAGAAGAGAAGATGAGATTTCAACCACTTTGCTATGAATATTGGTCCAATTCTAATTTTCATGAACTGTAGGGATGGATGGAAACAGTCCGTGACCGAGGGGAAACATTTCCCGTCTGTGAACTCACAGTGAGTCCCCGCGTCTGAAAGTCTTGCCCGTCTCGGATTCTGCTCCACGGTGATTCCCGGCGTCTGAAAGTCCTCCTGTCTCGGCTTCTGCTCGCTCACTAAGCTCCAGAATGAAAAACTGCTGTCTTAGTGAAAGGAGAGGAGAAAGTAAAATCTTCATTCACGTTTATATGAATATTGGTCCAATTCTAATTTTCATGAACTGTAGGGATGGATGGAAACAGTCCGTGACCGAGGGGAAACATTTTCCCGTCTGTGAACTCACAGTGAGTCCCGCGTCTGAAAGTCTTGCCGTCTCGGATTCTGCTCACGGGTGATTCCCGCGTCTGAAAGTCCTCCTGTCTCGGCTTCTGCTCGCTCACTAAGCTCAGAATGAAAAAACTGCTGTCTAGTGAAAGGAGAGGGGAAAGTAACATCTCATTCACGTTTATATGAATATGGTCCAAATTCTATTGATCATGTACAGTCGGGATGTATGGAAAGTGTGAGCCGCCGGAGGGGATCTTTTCCCGTCTGTCGACTCACATTGAGTCCCGCGTCTGAAAGTCTCCTGTCTCGGCTTCTGCTCACAGCGAGTACCGGTTCTGAAGGTCCTTCCTGTCTCGGCTTCTGCTCGCTCACTAAGCTCAGAATGAAAAACTGCTGTCTAGTGAAAGGAGAGGGGAAAGTAAGATCTCATTCAGTTTTATATGAATATTGGTCAAATTCTATTGATCATGTACAGTCGGGATGTATGGAAAGTGTGAGCCGCCGAGGGGGATCTTTTTTCCCGTCTGTCGACTCACATTGAGTCCCGCGTCTGAAAGTCCTCCTGTCTCGGCTTCTGCTCGCTCATTAAGCTCAGAATTATCAAATGCTGTCTCCAGTGAACGGAGAAGAGAAGATGAGATTTCAGCCACTTTACTATGAATATTGGTCCAATTCTAATTTTCATGAACTGTAGGGATGGATGGAAACAGTCCGTGACCGAGGGGAAACATTTTCCCGTCTGTGAACTCACAGTGAGTCCCGCGTCTGAAAGTCTTGCCGTCTCGGATTCTGCTCACGGTGATTCCCGCGTCTGAAAGTCCTCCTGTCTCGGCTTCTGCTCACAGCGAGTACCGGTTCTGAAGGTCCTTCCTGTCTCGGCTTCTGCTCGCTCACTAAGCTCAGAATGAAAAAACTGCTGTCTAGTGAAAGGAGAGGGGAAAGTAAAATCTCATTCACTTTTATATGAATATTGGTCAAATTCTATTGATCATGTACAGTCGGGATGTATGGAAAGTGTGAGCCGCCGAGGGGGATCTTTTTCCCGTCTGTCGACTCACATTGAGTCACGCGTCTGAAAGTCCTCCTGTCTCGGCTTCTGCTCGCTCATTAAGCTCAGAATGAAAAACTGCTGTCTAGTGAATGGAGAGGAGAAAGTAAAATCTCCGCCAATTTAATAAAAGTGTTTGTCAAATTCTAATGTTCATCAACAATCTGGGTGTATGAAGTGGCCGAGGGAGATCTTTTCCCTTCTGTGGACTCACACTGAGTATGGTATCTGAAAGTCTTCGTGTATCCGCTTCTGCTCTCTCATTAAGCTCACAATTAACGACTGCTGTCTCATGTGAAAGGAGAGACCTTCTTTAGAGGCTGCATTTCAGACCAGTGTGTGAAAAAGCCCGAAAATCCACGTATCGCTGCTCAATATCTAATGTTTATCAACTTTCATTTCATCAATAAACAAAATAGACAGCAGTCTGAGGCCAGTGAGTCAACATCTGCGTTTTACTTCTTTCTGTCGCTGATAAAGCTCACAATTAACAAATGCTGTCTCCAGCGAAAGGAGAGGAGAAAATGACAATTCAGCCACTTTAATATGAATGTTTGTTGAATTCGAATGGTTGTGAATAATCTGGGTGTATGGAAACGGTCAGCGGCCGACCGGGATATTTTCCCTTCTGAGGACTCACAGTGAGTCCGCGTCTGACAGTGCGCCTGTCGGCTTCTGCTCACAGCGAGTCCAGCGTCTGAAGGTCCTGCTGTCTCGGCTTCTGCTCACAGCGAGTACCGGTTCTGAAGGTCCTTCCTGTCTCGGCTTCTGCTCGCTCACTAACTCAGAATGAAAAACTGCTGTCTAGTGAAAGGAGAGGGGAAAGTAACATCTCATTCACGTTTATATGAATATTGGTCAAATTCTATTGATCATGTACAGTCGGGATGTATGGAAAGTGTGAGCCGCCGAGGGGGATCTTTTTCCCGTCTGTCGACTCACATTGAGTCCCGCGTCTGAAAGTCCTCCTGTCTCGGCTTCTGCTCACAGCGAGTACCGGTTCTGAAGGTCCTTCCTGTCTCGGCTTCTGCTCGCTCACTAAGCTCAGAATGAAAAACTGCTGTCTAGTGAAAGGAGAGGGGAAAGTAAGATCTCATTCAGTTTTATATGAATATTGGTCAAATTCTATTGATCATGTACAGTCGGGATGTATGGAAAGTGTGAGCCGCCGAGGGGATCTTTTTCCCGTCTGTCGACTCACATTGAGTCCCGCGTCTGAAAGTCCTCCTGTCTCGGCTTCTGCTCGCTCATTAAGCTCAGAATGAAAAACTGCTGTCTAGTGAATGGAGAGGAGAAAGTAAAATCTCCGCCAATTTAATAAAAGTGTTTGTCAAATTCTAATGTTCATCAACAATCTGGGTGTATGAAAGTGGCCGAGGGAGATCTTTTTCCCTTCTGTGGACTCACACTGAGTATGGTATCTGAAAGTCTTCGTGTATCCGCTTCTGCTCTCTCATTAAGCTCACAATTAACGACTGCTGTCTCATGTGAAAGGAGAGACCTTCTTTAGAGGCTGCATTTCAGACCAGTGTGTGAAAAAGCCCGAAAATCCACGTATCGCTGCTCAATATCTAATGTTTATCAACTTTCATTTCATCAATAAACAAAATAGACAGCAGTCTGAGGCCAGTGAGTCAACATCTGCGTTTTACTTCTTTCTGTCGCTGATAAAGCTCACAATTAACAAATGCTGTCTCCAGCGAAAGGAGAGGAGAAAATGACAATTCAGCCACTTTAATATGAATGTTTGTTGAATTCGAATGGTTGTGAATAATCTGGGTGTATGGAAACGGTCAGCGGCCGACCGGGATATTTTCCCTTCTGAGGACTCACAGTGAGTCCCGCGTCTGACAGTGCGCCTGTCTCGGCTTCTGCTCACAGCGAGTCCAGCGTCTGAAGGTCCTGCTGTCTCGGCTTCTGCTCACAGCGAGTACCGGTTCTGAAGGTCCTTCCTGTCTCGGCTTCTGCTCGCTCACTAAGCTCAGAATGAAAAACTGCTGTCTAGTGAAAGGAGAGGGGAAAGTAAATCTCATTCACGTTTATATGAATATTGGTCAAATTCTATTGATCATGTACAGTCGGGATGTATGGAAAGTGTGAGCCGCCGAGGGGATCTTTTTCCCGTCTGTCGACTCACATTGAGTCCCGCGTCTGAAAGTCCTCCTGTCTCGGCTTCTGCTCACAGCGAGTACCGGTTCTGAAGGTCCTTCCTGTCTCGGCTTCTGCTCGCTCACTAAGCTCAGAATGAAAAACTGCTGTCTAGTGAAAGGAGAGGGGAAAGTAAGATCTCATTCAGTTTTATATGAATATTGGTCAATTCTATTGATCATGTACAGTCGGGATGTATGGAAAGTGTGAGCCGCCGAGGGGGATCTTTTCCCGTCTGTCGACTCACATTGAGTCCCGCGTCTGAAAAGTCCTCCTGTCTCGGCTTCTGCTCGCTCATTAAGCTCAGAATGAAAAACTGCTGTCTAGTGAATGGAGAGGAGAAAGTAAAATCTCCCCAATTTAATAAAAGTGTTTGTCAAATTCTAATGTTCATCAACAATCTGGGTGTATGAAAGTGGCCGAGGGAGATCTTTTTCCCTTCTGTGGACTCACACTGAGTATGGTATCTGAAAGTCTTCGTGTATCCGCTTCTGCTCTCTCATTAAGCTCACAATTAACGACTGCTGTCTCATGTGAAAGGAGAGACCTTCTTTAGAGGCTGCATTTCAGACCAGTGTGTGAAAAAGCCCGAAAATCCACGTATCGCTGCTCAATATCTAATGTTTATCAACTTTCATTTCATCAATAAACAAAATAGACAGCAGTCTGAGGCCAGTGAGTCAACATCTGCGTTTTACTTCTTTCTGTCGCTGATAAAGCTCACAATTAACAAATGCTGTCTCCAGCGAAAGGAGAGGAGAAAATGACAATTCAGCCACTTTAATATGAATGTTTGTTGAATTCGAATGGTTGTGAATAATCTGGGTGTATGGAAACGGTCAGCGGCCGACCGGGATATTTTCCCTTCTGAGGACTCACAGTGAGTCCCGCGTCTGACAGTGCGCCTGTCTCGGCTTCTGCTCACAGCGAGTACCGGTTCTGAAGGTCCTTCCTGTCTCGGCTTCTGCTCGCTCATTAAACTCAGAATGAAAAACTGCTGTCTAGTGAAAGGAGAGGAGAAAGTA
>NW_026117624.1:0-24823 GCF_001640805.2 Lates calcarifer
ACAAAAAAAACCCATTTTTTTCATCATGGAAAAGTAGTGAAGTGCTCACTTCAGGTGCAAGTGCCACATTGAATGAAACTTGTCTGTGTGGATTTTCATGTTTCCACCAGCCAAGGCTGTCTGATCATGGTGGAGGCCTGGTTGTGACTCATATTGGTATGATTTGCTCCCTGTACTCATGAGGGAACTTTTATTCACTCTTTTTTGTGCTGAATGACAAGCATTAGAGCTCCATTACTTTGTGTTTTCATTTACACACCCCCAAAATCGAAGACTGGTTTTATGCAGGATTTTTTTTTTGCTTTTCAGTCAGTGATAGATTGCCTATAACTGTTGTTCACTTGAATTTAAACAATTCCCATTTTTGGAAAATATATTAAACCTTACATTAGCAGCAATGTCAAGTGCACTAAAAAGTTGACTATTGCTAGGTTGCGTATGGAGCTGGTGGAGGGGATACATGGCAGTTTGACTCATGATGTCAGAAAATATGACAATTGCAGAGGCAACTATATAGAGTTTCTTAATTGAGTTATTCACTCCTTGCTTTGTAGTGGAAATAGGTGCTTCAAACAGAACACAAAAATGACTGGAGATGGCTAGGTCAGTAATTGCAGTAACATCAAGGTCAATACCCTTACATAAAACCAGAGTCACTGAGATTTAAAAACCTTTGAGTCATTGCACTGATCTACATATACAACAATCAGAATGGCTGGATGTGATGGGGACCATGATTTAATACTGTCAATCTCTGATGGATCAGTCAGCATGTTTGATTCAGTTAAATGACTGTGAAGCAACAATTCTGCTGTGTGCTATAGTTAGTATCTTAATGCATTTACATACATATAATGTGAATATAATTGATGGAAAAGCACCAAAAGAGTGAAAAAGACATATTATCAAGAACCCAACTATCTGAGATGAATTATACTTTATACATGGCACAGTTCTAGTTGACATTCAGTCCAGTTCAGTTTTATTTATATAGCACCCAACAACAAAAGTCATCTCAAGGCACTTTTCATATAGAGCAAGTCTAGACCATACTCTTTTAATTATTATAATGACAGAGAGAGACCCAACAGATCAGAAAAAATGTTTTCTGAGACTGAAGCATCCACTTCCCTAGATCACATGATTGACATCGGGTAAACCTATAGGGCAGAGGTCAGATTGATTCCATTCAGATCTGATTGCTTTTCCTTGGTGTCCCAGGTGTTCAGATCTGAATTTCCTATCTTGAGTTGTAGTGTCTGAAATGGACCAAGCGTATTTGAGCAACGAGAGTTTTTGTCTTGAATTTTACATCTGAATTTTGAATACAGACATGTAAATTTTCAGTCTGAACCCTACAACAAATATATACTGGAAATATTTTTTGCACAACTTGAAATTGACCTAAAACCACATAAATTCAGAAAGTTGGCTTTCAAAGTCAAATATTTCAATACAGTACATTCAGTAGTAGTTAAATTTCAAAATTTGATATTCATTTGCTGAAATAATAAGATTCATCTCCATAATCAACCCCCCTAGCATCCTGGAGCATTTTCAGCTCAGCACCTCTTTTTGCATGTGTTTTCCCTATTTGGACACTAAATATACCAGCAAACACTACTTTGCTTAACTACTTTGGTGAGAAGTAGCTTGTAGCTTAAAAAAATAAGAGAAATGTATTTATACAGCACCTGTCAACAACAAGGCAATTCTCTCTGCTTTATGTGAAACATAAAAATGACATAAAGACAAAATAAAACATAGACAAGGTAACATAATTTACACAAAATAGGACTAAAAAAGATTTAAACATTGAAATTATAAACTAACTGTAAAAACAGGACAAAAAAATACAGATATGAATGAACTTCACTTAACTAAATGCAGTGGCTATTAAATCAAGATTTTAAATTCTGGATTAACCCTTGATTTAACAAGTGCTTTCATCTTTCTCTTTTGCTGTCTTCTATCGTATTACCTATCACATTTTATTCCTTCCTCCATTCTTTCCTCTGCCATTTCATGTCTGTCTTTCACCTTTTCCCCCTCATTTGACTTCATCTTTTTATGAAACTGATTATATTGCTCTTCTCAGGCCACAATAAAGCTTCTTGCAGCTATATTTCCCTGTCACAGTCTGATGAGCACATGGGGTGGCATTACATCACGACTGTAACCCCCAGGGGAGGGCTGATATCAGGTCATCCTCCCTCACTATGGTCTGTCTCTTTCTTCTTAATTACTGGCAGATAGTGGTAAATGAATCTGAATTCTGATAAGGAGGATCCATTACAGTGTTTGCGTATGTGTGTCTGCTCTTTGTTGGAAAATGTGTGAGCACCACCTGTGCATGTAAGTGCATTCCTCTGAAGATTTGAATGTGTGTGTTTAAGTGCTAGTATGTCAGGTACACTATGATTAGTATGCTGTCATTTGCAGATAAATGTATAGTGGTAACAAAGTGTGCAGCTCTGACTGTGTTATCTGGATTTCTGTTCGGGCACACTTATTTTTACATCCTCAGATCACTGTCTACAGTGGAGACCCTCATCACTACCATTCTTATCTGTCAAGGAGAAGAGTAAGAAGAAATAATGGGAGTGTAGATGAGAGGGAAAGGATGAGAAAAGGAAAGAAAAAGAGGAGGCAGACATGTGCAGGGGATTTTGAGGGAGGGAATCAGAGCTTCACAAACTGCTCACACTGATATGCAGGTGTCAGACTAATGTCCAGACTCAAACACCAAACAGACTTGTGTTATAGAGTGAGCCTTTTTCTGTGACAAAGCTTTGTATAAGGGGCTATTTGTAGCCTTAATGTTGCTACAAATCAGGGTAGCTGCTATTCCACCAGCTTCTTTAACTCAGTGCAGCCTCTTATTGAGTCTTTCATCCATCCTTTGAAAAAATGTATTTGTTAGAATACAAAAAACTAATCTCCCAGCATATTTTTACCAGCATGGCATTGGTAAAAATATCTCAAATATTGGTTTCTCCCTTATCCATCACAATCACCTGTGTTCTCTTCTGGTGTTATTTTTACAACTTTGCAACAATGTCTGATTATTAATGAAGGTGAAATGCATTTAATGGAAAAAATTATATATATATAATTAAAAATTATATATATATACATATATATTTAGTGAGAGGTATGGTAAAGCTAGAAAAAAAATGTGACTGTCCACTAGCAATTTATAAAGGTGGGATGTTTTACTTTATTGCTTTAGTGAGGTTCCCCTGACAGCCGTTCTGTCGCTAAAGTAGTCATTAATGAAATACAAGACCAGCGATAAATGCTGGGGTTGGATGTTGATTTTCACATGATAAATGATGGTTACACACATACAAACACTGTTGTGCCCTGAGCAAACTGACCTACCTGCTTTGACAGAGGCTCATTTCCCAGAAGTCACCTCTCTCTGACATCTGGCATGGACACACACACACACACACACACACACTCATGCTGTATACACAGCTAAAGATGAAGGCACAGATAAACAGTGTTGGGGAAGCTTCTTTGAAATTGTCGCTCCTGAAGCTTCAAGCTACTCCTAACTGGAGGAAGTTTAACTACAGCAACAGTACACTTTTATTTAAAATAGCAGCCACACTACAGGCTCTACAGAAAAAGTGATTTACTCTTATTGGTAATTTTTTAAACAAATTTATTGTTTTTGTGGTGCAATGAATTACACCTAAAAATAATAACCAAGTTGTCAGCAGTAGCACTTTCATGCATTTCAGTGATCAATGAGAGCAACTAAATAATTGCTAAAATAATTAATTTAAAAAACAAAACAAAACAAAAAACATTAGCAAGTGCATAAGATATGTATTTACAAACTGTTACTCAATTCATCCTAGCAAGGCAGTATAAATAGTTTTCACCCATCCATACATTATCTATACTGCTTACCTGTGGGGGGCTAGAGCCTGTCCCAGCTGAGACAATTTGGGCGACAGGTATGGTACATCCTGGATAGATCACCAGTCCATCGCAGGGTCAACACATAGAGGCAAACAACCATTCACAGTCACATTCACATCTATGGGCAATTTAGGGTCACCAACTAACCTAAGCTGCATGTCTTTGGATGGTGGGAGGAGGCTGGAGTACCTGAAGAGCACCCATCCAGGCACATGGAGAACATGCAAACTTCATGCAGAAAAGCCCCAGGAGAATTGGGGTTTGAACCTAGAGCCTTCTTGCTGTGAGGCGACAGTGCTAACTACTGCACCATGGAACGTGAACATCACATTTCTGTTTTGCCAAGTGAGAGGAGGGAGGTCAAAGAAACCACACTCCTGTACTGGCAGGAGTTGAAGAGCATGGCTTTAGTTGATGCACACATGTAGAACTCCCTCCACTGCTGTGTGCTGAATTTTATCTCTTGTCAAATTTATTATTACAGGCAGTTTGTTGCTTAATTGCAGTGTCTCACATTATATGGAGTGATGCTTGCGAACTACATTCTACAGTCAACTTGAGCTGTTCTGCTCTACTCATATGTGTGAGGTGTGTCAAGAGTGATTTTACCCTCGCTGATCTGCTCTGAAGACAATCGGGGCCGCCCTAATAAATATTAAACATGTAGCTGAGCATGCACTCTGTGGATTGTCACATGGAAGGGGGTGTTAGTCAATCAGGAAGCAAGCTGACGGTAGCACAACAAAACAACAGACATCGTCGTCCAACGTGTTTATTTGTTCTAAAGTCACATATGACCATGTGAGATTTTGAGTTCTGAGAGTCCAGACTCTGGTTGTCAGTGGATGGAATCTGTGTGAGGTGTGCTGTGTTGGTGTTTTTGTTGCACCCCACACACTATAAGAACAAAACTGCAAAATAATAATAATAATAATAAGAAGAAGAAGAATAAGAATAATAATAAGAATAATTTGTTATTGTGTGGTCTCTCACATTTTCTAAATCAGTTAAGTTTTTAAAAATTGTGCCAGTGTGTGCCAGACTTAAGGAAACAATCCTGTCAACTTGCAGAGTGAAACTTCCAGCCAGAGCCAATTTGTCAGTACTTTTCATCAGCACAACCACATTCTGTCAGCCACTAATACTGTTAATGCTAATGTTGGCTACATAGCAATAGCAAAACCTACAAACAGCTCCTTTAAATGAAATTTCCTTTTAATATGTCATACTACTTCCACCTGTGAAAGCCTTCAAGTATTGATTACATTTGAACAGCTTAGATAACTTGCTCCAGACCCACTACAGATGAGCAACAAGAGGGTGCATTTTTTTGAGGGACAAAATTTTACTTGTATCTCTCCTAACCATTCTCATCATCTTTTGTTATCTCATCTGAGCACCATATGGTACTCAGAATGCGCCTCTCAGTCTTGGTCAGACTGACATCCTCTTCACTTCTTCTCTCTTCTCTTTCATTTCCTCTTTCCTATTCACTTTCTTCATCCCTTCCACTGTCTTTTTTGTTCACTTTTTTGCTCTTATACACAGACATGCATGTGTGCACACAGAAACACAAACACACACACAGTTGTCTCCTGAACAAATTGGCCAACTTGCCCTGACAGAGGCTCATTTCCCAGAGGTCACCCTCTCCTCTCTCTGTTGTCTAAGTAACAGTGCATGCACACACACACACACACACACAGACAGGGAGGGAGAGGGAGAGAGAGAGAGAGAGAGCTGGCATCACCCTCCAAATTTCATTTTCTAAGCCTGCATCTTGCAATGCACTTGTCTGAACTACTGTTCTATGGGGGGGGGTAAACAACCAGAAGAGAATGATAGGAGAGAGGAAAATGGCAGCCAGTGTGTGCAAATGTTCCACAAGCGCTCAAAGCAATGGCGTTAAGAGAAAAATGTCACCAAAAAAACAATACAATGTGGAAGTGCCTCAGTGAATAGAGGAGAAGTGCTGAAGACCACTTGGCAGAATGTTTAGTAGACCGGACTGGGGCAAGGGCAAGAAAGGGTGTTTGGTAGTACGGAAGGCAAGATATTATTTTCATCATCAGTTTTTCATTCACACTGAAACCAGTTGTTTGTTAAAGAATAATTTCTCTCTGGTCTGTTTCTTATTTCGACATCATCCCAGTGATTTGATTACTGAGATCTGAGACAGGTTGTAAGGAAATAGTTTTTTGCTTTATTTAGACTACTTTATTTGGAGGTCAAACTGAAAATGATGTACCTGAAATGTCACTAATAATCTCCCATTAAACAGAAATTAATAAATGAAACAGCCTGGGTTATAATTTTAGTCTTTACCCTTGTTTTCTATTTTAAATAAGTTTGTTCTCATGTTCTCAGATCTCAACAGTGTAATCAGTGCTTACAAGAATTGTGGCCAAAACTATGACAAAGATCCAAGTTGTTCATACAAAAGTACACACTGTGAATTGTTCTATGCTTGCCAATATTTAAAATCTTAGATCTGGAAATATCAGATTAATTAGTTTATCTTGTTTCAGAAGTTATTTGCTAGTTTTTATCTCTGAATTTGTGATGTATTCTTAAATTGATTGAGTCATTATGTCTTTTATGCCACAATTAGTTTGTACTGCCACTTTGTACCATTCTTTAAAAAAAAAAAAAAAAAACTTGGATTTTCATTACTAACATTTCAGTGACCCCAGCGTCTTAGAAATTTAACAAGTGCAATCATAAAATATTACAGTCTACTCACTGTTTAATCAAATGACAACAATCAGGTCAGTCATTAAAGACATGCAGGGTGAGAGGAGGGGCATGTAATTGCATTATCAGTGACTTATGACACAGTGAGGGTCCATAGGATCTTGCTTTTGCAACTCGATCAGAAAGTTTGCTAGACACCTGACATTGCCTTATTCATGTAGAGGTGTTGTCACAGTTATTTGGCAGAAATAGAAGCAGGGAGGAGATAGCAGAGTGCAGCCTGGTACACTGTCTTTCAGTCATTTGTTGATGTGTACCTGTACCTGACTTGGCTAACCGGTTTTTCCTCAGTTTTCTTTGTTGAGGTTTTTTTTTTCATGCGCTGGTATTGGGTATAGTTGTATTTCATTCAGAAATATTTTTCTTTTGGATGTTCAAACAGTTTTTAACTTTTTGTTGCTCTTCAATGGTCCAATGTCATCTCTCGCTCTGTCTTGCTCTCTCATGTCTCTACCCCCTTTTAGAAAAAACATATGTTGTGAAATGACTTTTCTGTTACAATAGATGTCTGAGAGTAGACTATAAGTTGCCCACACAGCAACAAACAACACAGTACTTTTTTTGTTGTTGTTGTTTTCTGGAATCTATAACTGGTGTTAAAACACTGAACTTTGAATTGTTAATATAGTTTATAGTTTTAAGATGTATGCTTTGAGCTCAAGGATGCAAGAGGTGATTCTTGCATTTGTAGTTTGATCCCCACTGATTAAGACACTTGTGTTTAAAGGTTTTAGGAATTATTAAAAATCGTAAGTTACGCATTATTGCATTTATTGCGCAGATATATTTAAGAAAACTCTGGTCCTATTTTCTGAGTATTAAGGAGGTGTATTGAGGAAAAACTCTGATCCTTCTTCAGGCCTCTCATGGCCTGAAGAAGGATCAGAGATCAATTTCAATTTTTGAAATTGTGTTTGTTTTTCTTGGGGTCAAATTGACCCCGAACATAATACATGTTACTATTCTTGATAACAGAAATTGTTTTTCATTCCAAATGCTATAGATAATAAAAATATGTACTTAGAAATAATAAAGAGCCATTAAAACACCATAAAGATATCTCTTTCCAATTTTAGGTCAATCAGTGAGATTTTATGGTGATCTGCATATTTCTCCATAGTTGCGCAACAGGTATTCTGGATGGATAAGGGGAGTAGTTGGAGGGTAGGTGGGGGTGGTATTTAAAGGGCTGTTTAGGTTGTCAACTAACAAACATGAAGTACCTGACACATAAACAATGGCTAACAATTTTAGTTAATTTTCTGAATGTTTAAATTGCTGGGGATAATAGATGTTAGTAAATTTAAAGGTGACAGGTCGGTTAAGTGATTTGTGATTTCAGCAGCTGAAATAAAAGGGAGAAGAAAACTCTGTGGCAAAAAGGTAAACAGTAAAACTTTAGTGCTGTGACAATTTAAGCTTGGTGTGTGTCTGTCGTGTCTGTGTGTGTAAGGGAGAAAAAAAGGTGTGTGTAGGAGAGGGATCAAAATAGTTTGTGTATGGGAGGAGAAAGAGAGAGAAATGAAACTAAGGCCAGGAAAAACAGTGTTCTTGGCATAAACAGGAAGAGATAAACTGCCCTGGATGATAGCATAAAACTTTAAAAGATCTAAAACGATTCCTACTATTGAAAACATATAATAGTAAACTGAATTAAAGCTGCGAGCAGCGTTGAACGGGCCCTCGCACCCGGCGCCCGTCGGGGGAGCGGCGACCGCGGGACCCCGGCAACCGCGGGGTCAACGCAGGTCGCAGGGCACACGCTGGCGTAACAGTTCACACTTCCCAGATGTTAAAATTTTAAATAAAAGCTTTTACGCTAATTATTTTCTGTGATAATATTTTTCAGAGCTCATCATCTGTGACAGCTCTTGGCTCTCTTGACTGTAACCTCTCTGTGGCAGCTTCTCACAGACTCAATCAACTCCTCTTCCCCTCCCCCTCAAACACAAACACAAACACACCCACACACACACACACAAACACACAGAGAAATACCCCCTCCCAAAAGGAGATAAAACTCAGTTTTAACTTGAGTTTACAAGCTTTGAGCTTTGAGCAAAAGCATTTTTTTAAGTTCTGTTATTGGGTGCATATATAAATCATTTATGCTTAAACAAGGCTTATAATGAAGTTATTTGAACAGTGAATATCTCATCTGCCTAAAGTCAGGGCGAAGCCACTAACCAGCTGTAGGGATGGGTATCATTAGGATTTTATCTTTATCCATACAGACCCCTATCAGTCCAGCTCAGACTGTTACTGGTTTAAGAGAGTGAAGTTTATAGCAATTTGCAAAATTTGGAGATTAGTGACAAACTAACCAGTTAGACTACATACAGACAAGCTTTCATTTTAGTTGTTAGTAACAGTTTGCCATGAGCTTAACCAGCGTGCTGTGCTTCGTGTTAAACATGTCATGAGACTGTGGACAACGCTGAAAATATTACTTTACTAACTACTGGCCGAACAGGCGCTTTTACAAAGAAAAGGTAAAGGCCAGCAGCTTTTACTTTTCAATGCACTTGTCGTCAACTTGAGTGGCTTATATTCAGCTGGTTCACCTCGACGCTGGAGGACCTAGTGAACTTTTCCTGTCGCCGTACACTGAGTAAGACGAAAAAATCAGCTGACCCCGTGTGAAATTTCCTAACTGATCAAAACCAAACTGTAAAGACAGCATCAATCCACGCTCAGCTTTGGTCAAGGGGAGACATATGGTAAGATTACATGAATTCATGTAATCTTCTTTGAGACTACAATTTCAGACTTAACTAAGTCATTCACTAGTGTCTTGGCAGCGTTTATGGGTTCTTTAGACAGGTCTCTAACTGGTTTTCTTTCCAGGGTCATTGAAATCTTTGGCTTCCTACCTCTGCCAGGCTTGTTCTGCACAGTGTGGCTCTCCTTGAATTTCTCGGTGACGCTTCTCATTTGAGTTCTTGACGCTTGGAAATGCTGTTATAACTTTGTATATCCTTCTCCTGCTTCCTAAGCATCGACAATACTTCAAGTCTACAGTGATTTCCTTAGATTTTGGCATGATGCTTTCTCAAGTGACAGCTCAAATCTTAACTGAAGTTTTTATACCGCGTGTAAAGCAGCTCTTGGCTCTCCTGACTGTAACCTCTCTGTGGCAGCTTCTCACAGACTCAATCAACTCTTCTTCCCCTCCCCCCTCAAACACAAACACAAACACAAACACACACACACACACACACACACACACAGACACACACACACAGAGACCCCCTTCCAAAAACCCATCAAAGAGTAATACAATGGCTCCATCTATAGGATAAAGTAGAGAGTCGCAACAGGAAGTTACCCCAAAATCTGAGGTTTCAAACAGGAAGTTGGGTTTCCGGACTTTGACGGGCCAGAACCGGCACATGCTTCGACCAAAACTCACAATTTTCGGAGCCAGTCTTCCAAAAAATTCCTCAAGGAGGGGCTGACAACATTTGAAGTGAATCTGGTCACCCGTCTAGAAACTGGACATCACACTATAAAATATGTCATTTCCTGCTATAAATAGGTGGCGCTACAACAATTGTATGAATATTGACATATGGATGTGTGCAGATAGGTACCATTAACAATCCTGTAAAGTTTGATGCAGTTTGGACAAAGTATGGCCGAAATATAGCAAAAATAAAGCAACTTCCTGTTTCGTGGCGAGTAATCGAACTTTGAGGGGCCATAACTTCCACGCCCTTCAACAAAAACTCAAAATCTGCCGCAATTTAACATCGTCTATGTCTTAAGAACATACTATTAAGTTTTGAAGTCAATCGGATAATGCGTCTAGGACTAGTTCGCGTTCAAGCGACCCCTGGAAATGGCCAAAAACACACAATTTTTTCACCTTCCGGTCAAAATAAAAATACTTTCTGTTGGGTTTAGAATATGGCTCCAAGAGACTTTTTGGTGCGTCATGGGATGTTACATATGTGTGCAGATTTTCAGATTTTTAGGCGCAACGGGCTTGAGGGGCTGTTCCGTTTAAAAATGTAGGTGGCGCTACCGAGGCCATTTTACCACACCCATGCTCAAGACCCCTAAATTATTAAATTTTTCGCCGTGCCTGACGCGTCTGCAAATTTTGGTAAGTTTTCACGCATGTTAAGGCCCTCAAAAAGCCGATCTAAGAGGCGGAAAAAGAAGAAAAAAAATAATAATAATAATAATAATAATAATAATAATAATAAACAGACCGAAAACAAGAGGGTCCTTGCAACTCGTTGCATGGCCCCGTTGGGCCCACGCAACTCGTTGCTCGGGCCCTAATTAAAGGCATAATTGTCAGTCCCTCTCTATCAGCTTCCAAGTTCCTCTGTGTGTGTGTGTGTGTGGCTGTGTGTCTGTGTTTGACTATAGGAGGAGTCTCAGGTGTTTAGTCACCTGGTTTTACTCTACTCAGTTACAAATACCGGACTTCAGCCTCCTCCTCCTGCCAGATTGTAGACTCTGTAAACATGGTTAGTCTCAATCCAGCTAAGTATTTTGAAACTCGTTCAAACTTCTTGATTAATTGGATTATCCTCTGCTTCCAGAATCTATCTGGCTGCTTCTGATACCCTCAGGTACTCCCTGAACTGTTAATGGATTCATCTGTCCTGTGGATTTGTGGATTCCTGTTTTCCTATCTTGCTCCCTCCTTCCAAAACACCTGCTCTGCTCAGCCCAGCTCCCCCTTCTTTCAGACTCATTGTCACAGTAAATTACCTTTTCAGCCAGTACTCAGCCTCTGCATACGTATTTGGGTTCAGGAAGAGAGAGATCAAGATATGCAAGTGCTGTGATGATGCAAGACACACCAACAGGTAAACAACTATTAGTTTATTATGGCATTACACTAAATAATATTGAAGCAGGACCCCCACCCGGCTATCAGGGAGTTGTAGCTGCAGTTTTCACTTTCCAAAAAGCTTCTTCACTTACTTTGTAGCTGTCCCATTAGTTACACGCATTACACACAAGCCTACAATTTAAAATAGGTGACAATAATAAACACATGAGAAGGTCCTGAAAAGGATTATGGACAAGCTGCCATGGGCTTTTTGTGACGCCCTCCTTGTTGTTGCATTTTGCTGTTAGGAATGCACATGGCTCTGACCACTGTACAGCAGGGGAGGTGATAAGGCACAATTGTACACATCTCACTGCCCACCAGATGGCTCATTCAAATATTTCATCCAAAGTTTGGTTTGCCTGATACCATATTGTCAGATAACAAGTCACACTTTGTGTCGCAGGTAATTTACACAACATTAAAGATGTTAAACATCAAGCAGAAGTTTGGGTGTGTGTACTGTATTGGTAATTCTTGTATGATTCATGATAACTGTGATTTATTAATAATCATGACCATTTGTGTTGTATTTGTACAATTGTGCCTGAAATTAATATATATATATATATATGAAATATCACATGCTTAGTACTTTTCCACATCAGTAAGCTGACAAGGCACCTCGCCCCATAAAGGACAAGGGGTGGTACAGGGCTGCTTAGCTGTGTAATCTCTGACGCTTTTCTCTCAGGGCTACACTCTTGTGTCGTCTCCAGCAGATGTTTTCCTTTTCATCTCCAGACGTAACCTTGTTTCTTTTGCATTTAACCAATCTATTGTACTCGGTACTCATTGTGCATCTCATGCTTGAGGAGTGCAGTGGGTCCATTTGCAAATGTAAGAATTAAACCTACAGAAAGACAACTGTTGACTCTGAGCTTTATTCAAGAGAAGATTCCCATAACAGTACCATCCTCAGTCATCAAGGAACTGAGTGAGTTGAGTGAGCTAATGGTACTCAACTCAACAACTGCTGGCTAAGATAATGGCAGATAGTGGAGGCAAGCTTAACTGGGTGAATGCTTTGCCTTTGGCACTGAGCTATATTCCAACAGGTAAAAGGTGCCTCAGAAGACAGAGATGCTGAAAACCCAGAGAACCTACAGTGGATTAGTCCAGGAGAGCTGGTTTACATTAAGATGTTCAAAAGTGTGACCAGCCTAAATGAGAGGGCCCCTTTAAGGTTACTTTAGTCACCTCCACTACTCTCAAAGTCTAAGGTAAGAACATCAGGTTTGGGGCCTTAGTGCCCTAAGCAGCTGGTCCCCGGATCGACTCCCAGTCTGGCCAGACCTTTACTGGATGTCATTCCCCTACTCTTTCTCCACCGTCCTATCCAAATAAAGGTGAAAAGCCCCCCCAAAATAATAATAATAAAAAAAGAACATCAGGTCTTATCTCAATCACTGCTGTAGAGTATATGACCCAGAAGACCACAAGAGAGGTCCAGACAGAGAACAGCTCCCTCTTGACTGGAAGGGGCAGGTGATGCTGCCCCTCGGGTATCAGAACAACCACAGGAAGGGGCAGGTGACACCACCTTGCAAGGAACTAGGCAGACAGAAAGGTGACTGGCCCCTAGGAACAGCCGCAAAGATTTACAGACCAGTTGATCACTGGCTGCCAGACAATGAAGCTATGATGATGCTATGAGCAATGAGCCTGCAAGCCCAGCAGGAAGTAGTGAACTAGCAGGACTGGTACAAACAAGAGTCAGAAAAAGAAACAAGTCCAACAGGGAGACAGGAAGAGGAGGGATCAGGCTCAGACATGGAGTCAGCAGAAAGTCAGAGTGAACCAGAGTCAGAGTTGGGAAGAGAACAGGGACAACTAGTTGACTACGCATTAGCAAGTCTAGAGTTATGACCACCTGGGAAGCTGTCACTATGGCGATCAGTAGACCTTACCTACATCAAACCAACTACATACGACGAAATAGTAACCTTAGGCCCAAATAACAATAAGGTATACAGCCCTCCTACAAGCATGCAATGTAGTGTAGAAGGGATGGTGATGATAACTGGGTCAACAGCACAAACAAATGGAATACATAGGTCAAAACAGCCCAGACCATAACTCTGAAGGTGGTTCGACTGTGGATAAAATAATAAAAATAACTGGTACTGACAGATTCTATCAAAGGCTAAAATATTCAATTAGACAAGTGGGAAACTGTTCCTACATAGCATGCAGGAGAAGGGCTGCCACAAGTCAGGCCTGTCCCAGGTGTGGATGTAGAAAAATGCAGTAACACGACAGAAAGATTTTCACAGTGTGTTCTGAGCAGGAAGAGAGAGCCATAGTAATGATAGTCAAATTGTCCTAAAAGCTTGGGGCTCAGCCAACTTAACTAAAAGGGAAGATTATCTGATCCTGCTAGTAGGTAGTAAGTAATTACCTATAACCACCAGTGGTTCACATAGTAGACAGGAAAATATTTCCATTCTGTGTAGTGCACAGGAAAAAGAAGAAATTCTAAAGGTCAATAACACATGAAGCAGCACTCATGCTCCAACTATGGCTGTGGTTTTGCAGCACCATCAGTCAAGACTGCAGTGGGCACACTTAGTAGGCACATGTTAACAAAAGAGTGCAGCAAAGATGCAAAAAAGATACACAGAGAAGAGTGTGTACAATACCTAGATGAGGACCACACACACTGTAGAGTTTGGTCTTCAGAGTCTCTGAGTGGTGCTGTGCCAGAACTTGAATGGTTTCCAACCCATCCATTTTCTTAGTCCTGGATGTTTACATGACAAGAATTAATTAACCACACTGTACATGACTTCAGGAATACACAAATACCACACACACACCTGCAGTTAAACTGCTACATAAAATATTGCCAAGTTTAAATATAAAATAAAACAAGGGTGGCACAGTGGTGCACCCTTTCGACATGTGTGTGTCCAAAGACATGCATGTTAGGTTAATTGGTAGGTGTGAATGTGAGTGTGAATTGTTGTTTGTCTATATACCCCCGCCTGATGTCAGCTGGGATAGGCTCGAGCCCCCTGCGACCTTCAACAGATAAGTGGTATAGATTAAGAATGAATGAATAAAATAAAACAGGTGTTAGTGTCTTACCAGCCATCTGAGGAGCAGCCTGAAGCAGAAGGACAGGCTTCTTCGGTACCTGCAGCTAAAAAAAAACGGGCTGTCACTAGCTGTCTTCTTATAGAGTCATTACAATTATTCAGGATGTGCATAAAAGAACTTACTTGCTCCAGCAGGAATGTCCCAAGTCAAGATCCTTTCCTCTTTGTTAGAGTATCATATGGAGGGGTTGGAGCCAAAGGCATCACAACAGGGGTCCTTTTTGCAGCAAGGTGAAAGTCGATGTGGAAATGCTCCAGTGTATTCATGAACATCTCAATCTTATTTTAACCCTCTGGAGCTTGAATCCATTGGCTATTACCTTGTCTGTTGAGATCAATGACAAAATAAACTGTGATTTTACTTTACATCTTTTTACTATATTACAAAGTAATGTCCAAACACATTAACAACTTTTTTTTTTCTTATGCAGGCCTGAAAACAACAACAGATGGTGCCATAGAGTTCCTCAGTGTTGCATCATTATTCACCTTTGCTCTTCACCTCTGTATCTCTATCTGGCTTCTCTCCTCCTCATCAGTGTCATGGTCAAAGATGTACTCCAGAGCCTCACGTACAGCATGTCTCTTAGCCATTGTGCTGCAACAGGATGAACTGTGTGGGAATGTGCTTGAACTCTATTTTATACACTAATTGTAGTCTTAATCATTCATTTCTAATAACCGGTCGTTTTTGACCAGGAATACCAAGGGTGTGTACAGGTTCAATAAAACACAGAAAAATTCATAAAAAATCTCCAAAGTTGTTTCGTGTGCTCAGATGCCATGTGTAAACAAAGTCATGGAACCCTGTGGCAAACAACTGAAATTAACTGAAATTTTTAGAGAGAAAATGTGTCAAATTTGATCAGAACACAACAGAAGGGTTAAAAACTGGTTCCAAATTGTATTTGTTTAATTTCTGTGTAATACTTCCTGTGTGAAGGGCACCAGCCAAATGAGAGTGTATGTACACCTTCAATTTTTGGAAAGCATGTGACCTGAGGCTGCTCCCTGATTGGTTTCTTTAAGTTTACCACAGGGAGCAGACCACTGCATACAGCAGTTTGGTTAAAAATGGTGGTTTTAAACATGCTAGATAAACATGTTAGACAAATTCTTTTGTGTCCAAATGTTTGAATGTGATTTAATGGTATTAGACACAGTAGACAGCTGTGTGTGACATGGCACTTCTTCAATCAGAGGCTGGAGATTTAGCAACATGTGTGTCCTGCTGCCTTCGGCAACAGGAGAGGCTGAAGGGATTTAATAAACTGAAGAAGAAACATTTCATACAGTTTAAATCAGCTGTTGACAACAGGCACTGTAGGGATCACTCAGTTTTGTGTATAGATCAATATAGACTCATTTATTCAAACACATCTACTGGCCAAGAGTCTTTAATTAAAATCACATTTTTAATTTTTAAATTTAAACAGAATCTTTTTGACAAAAATCACCAAATAAGTAGCAAAGTGACTTGTTCCAAATATAGACATGCTTCTGAGACATCTATTCTGAGTGCATAGTCTAAGACTGGTTTTGCACTGCCTCATTTGAATGAGCATCCCACCTGTTTGTACTTCTCCTCCCAGCCAAGTTCTTTGCTGGCATTCAAATTAGCAAAGACTAGCAAATCTTTTTCCGAAGGGGAGTTTCTCAAAGAGTGACGCCGATCACCAGGACTTGCTTTACCACTCCAATGTCCGCTGGTTAAGTTTGGGGAAAGTATGTCAACGAGTGTGGGAGCTCAAATAGGAGATTACCTCATTTTTGGAGCTACTTGAGAAAGCTGACGATTTTCCTGAGCTGAGTGACACAGATTGGCTTTGTGATTTAGCTTTTGCTGTAGACATACTGACACACATGAATGAGCTGAACGTGAAGCTACAAGGGAAAGATCAGTTTGTGCATGAAATGTACACAAACATCAGAGCCTTCAAAACCAAGCTAGCTTTATTTTCAAAGCAACTGTCAATCAAGTCATTTGCTCATTTCCCCACACTGGCTAAGCTGACAGAGGCCCCTCGACATGTGAAAAAATACAAGAAATCACTGGATGACCTGCATGGAGAATTCTGCCGTCATTTCTCTGACTTTGGAAAAATTGACAAGTCACTTCAGGTGGTGTCATGTCCCTTCACACAAAACCCTGAAACGGCACCACAGGAGTTGCAGTTAGAACTGACATCTCCAATGTGACACCATCTTAAAGGAGAAGTTCAACTCTCTTAACCTGGATGAGTTTTATGCTTCATTAAGCGCAGCCAAATTTCCAAACATCCAGAAGATGGCACAGAGGATGCTGGTGTTGTCTGGCTCTATGTATGTGTGTGAACAGACTTTTAGTGTGATGAACACCAACAAAGCACCCCACAGATCCCAGTTGAGTGATGAACACCTCAGATCTGTTCTGAGAATTGACACAACAAAACTAACACCAGACTTCGATGCACTGGCAAAAAAAGGTGGTCAACAACACTGTTCCCACTATAAGTGAATGTAAGTATTAACACTGTAATGCCCTTTTTATGTTTATGTGTGATACGTATGCATCTGGTGTGGCCCAGCCTATGTGGCCCCTTAGCCAAAAAGTTTGCCCACTCCTGCTTTAGAGACTTGATTGGGCAGCCTGATAATAATGAAATGCAGTAGTCCAGCCTGGAAGTAACAAATGCATGGACTAGTTTTTCTGCATTCTTTTGACACAGAAAATGTCTAATTTTGGCGATATTATGCAGGTGAAAGAAGACAGTCCTAGAAGTTTGCTTTATGTGTGAGTTAAAGGACATATGCCGATCAAAGATGACTTCCAGATTCTTTACAGTGGAGCTACATCATTAGAAAATGTATGTATGTCACAATCTTCCCCTAACCTTAATCAAGTGTTTTGAATTCCCTCACAAAATGATGATTAAATTGTACTTTCTTTTTCTAGAGGTGAATACAGTTACTTGAACTGACACATTTAGTTTGCAACTTCAAACTAAAGTAAAATATACCCAGTAGTTAATTGCTAATTCCTAAGGAAACATGATTAAAGAGGAAAATAAGCTCTTGTTAGATACTTGCATCAAATTGTTCAAAAGTGAGAAAAAGAATACATTTTTGAAGTATTATAGCACACAATAAATCAGAGTAATCATTAACTGATAGATCTAATTAAAAGTTGAAATGGGTAATTTATATTCAGTAATGCATATATTCTCTAAATAACTTTTCCAATGTTTTCTGGAAATACGCTTCCTGAAGAAAAGACAAAGAAAGATGGAAAAAGAAGGAGGACACATCTATTCAAAGATGAAGTAACTTTTAATGAGTCAGAATCATACACAGAGCCACCTTAAAAGTTCACCACATCTCAGCTTATTAAAAAGACATTATATAAGTTGTCAAATTATTCTAATACATAGAGTTATAAATGATAGTATGGAGACGGATATACAACACGTTCCCCAGAGAGGGAGAGAGCAGAAGGGAAATGACATAGATGTATTGCTGAGTAATGATGACTTTAACATATTCAGCTTAAATACTTTGTGTGGGAAGCATGATGCAGGAGGATACACAGTAAAGGGAGAGAATGAAAGAGAGCATGAGCAAGTCAGATTGAATGAACAGCATGGAAAGAAGAAAGAGAAAGGAGAAGAGAAAAGTAAATGTGTTGTCAAGAGCCAACAGATAGGGAAAAAAAAAGAATTGCTTCCCCTAACCCTATACAATTATGCCATTAAAAGTACTGAAGTATACAACTGGGAGTCACTCAATGAAAGCTTAAGGCTGTGATTATACAGGACACATTTTAGCAGTGTGATGAGTCTGTTTTGAATATTTGAGAGTTTGAGTTGTTTTGTCCTCCAGGAAGCCTGCACATACTGCAGCAGCAGGTTTGTAGTGTTTTAGCTCTGTTGAACCCAGGAGAAATAAGAAAATTGAAGTTGTTGGTGATTGTTCCTTAAGTGGCTGCCTTGTTTTAAGTTTTGAAAGGCTAGCAGGCTAAACCTTCCCAAACAAGACTGTCGACAGAGAACTAGTTTTACCATACCAAAGGATATCATGGGAAAGTGATTTTGGTGAGTCTGAACAGTGGAGTTTCTCAGATGAGTTTTTGCTTTCAGTTTATTGCTTCCCATCTACAGAGACAACATTCTCATACTGACAATACAATTTAATATGTCAAAGGAAGGGCTGATCTAACTCACTGAGGCACTTCTCTATAGCAGCCTCACAGCTGGGATTTTCACGCTTAGTGCAGCTTTAATGAGAAACATAGAGTCTGTGAGAATTAAAATGAGAATTTCCAAAGTAACCACAGAGGGATCTTCTGTAAATATATCTTTGCTACGTCATTGAACTGACTAAATGAACACAAGAAAGATCACCATGAGGCACTGTGTTAACTTTTTGCCTTTCTATACTGAAGTGAGAACCCCACATGGAGAATCTTTTAAGTACATATTAAGGCTGTTGAGAAGAGTTGTCAGTCATGGAGAAGCACTGTGAAATTATTTTAGATTTGAAGAAATCCTTGTTACATTTACTTACCCAGTGGCCATATGTGTTCACTAGGATAAATTGTTAAATGTTGTATATGAAAGTTGCAGCAAAACAAAAGGATTTTGTAGCTATACAGCAGGTTGAAACATGCTGCAATACAATATAATTACAATAGTCTAGTACTATACAATAATAATAGTACAATATGTGGCCATTTTTGTGAAACATATAGATTAAGTCTTTACACACAACAGAAAACATGTTGAATGACTGCTGCCTTGGACTGCGTGTTACCTGTTTTTGTACATCCTACAGAAGTCTTAGTTCATCTGGGACAAGTAACTATGTATTCTCACTAAATTGGGACTTTTTTTTCTTCAAACTATAAATATGGTTGACGAGCTAGGTGTTCAACACTTTAAAAGGTTGTTTTACTAGGAAAACCGAGTGACAAATGACAAAAGAGATCAAGTCAGAAGAATCACATAGTGATTACTGGTAGTGTTTTGAGGGATAAATTGTGGGCGAACAGTGATGAGAGAAATCTGAGGTCAACAGTTGTTCCTGTGAGTGAAAGCAGACAGAATGTGCTCAAAGGATTGTAGCCCCATCAAAAGCAATAGTTTGAACCCTCCCAATTGTCCACAAACATATTCAGAAAAAAATACAAATCTGAGCATACCCCAAGACTAGCTAGAGTACAGTTAACGTCTGTGCAGTCATTACAGTTTGGGACAAATACGAACTGCACAAACACTCCAATGCTCAAACGCTAGTGAATAATGCACAATAAATTTTTGCATCATGTTCAGTCTAAACACTTTTTAAGAAAATGTAGATTTATCTAACATTCAGAATATGTATACACTCTTGTCTACCATTAAGCAAGTCAGTGCATACATGATTTCTAAGCCATGTCCATGAAAGGAGTTTCACATGAGTAATGAATGAATGAATGAATGAATAATCCTGTGAACATGCAGAGCGAGGTTCTAATAAAGCTACTCCTCCCGAGTACCTGATAGACCATACTGGTAAAACATGACTTCCTGGAGGACATTCAGATAAAAAAAATAAGGAAAACATTCACAGTGAGAGAGATGCAATGTATATGCCACAAAGTATTGATCTGATGTGTGTTTTTATAAACTTTTCTTTTTCCCTTTTATGCACAACACACTTTTTTTCTGTAGTGTGAACGACAAGAAGTGAGTTGTTGCACATAAGACTCAAGAGCTACTGCAGCTTACATGAGTTTTCTGTGCTTGCTAAAACTCCATCTTCATAAATATTTATACATATGGAATATAATTAATGTGGTTACAGTTAAATCATAAAACAGACACTTATAATTACAGTAGTAATGGTATCATACAGTAGTTTTTGAAAGGGCTTTGACACAAAGGCTGGTTTGCACTCTGGGCAAGGTTTCACACAAGCACCTCTGCTGTGAGATAACTTTGACCGGATACTGTGATTGCAATTTATATATGAACATACAATTTGTTAAAAACTCAAAGCTGCACATAAGTCTAAGCAGAATTTGGAAAAGCATTGGGATCAGATTTGCTCTCACTCTCTGCCCAGGCAGCACATCTGCATCCATTCAATCTTGATAAATTTTACACCTTTGCTACACCTTTAACGTCAAATATCAGTATGGTGAACAGTATGACCGTGGCTCACATGTAGCTATCTCACAGCAATCAGACTGTGCTAAACCTTTCACAGTCCTTTCACCCTGAGGGACTATAGACCTGTCTTCACTTTTAGGACAAACTTAGGACAAAGGTCATTTTACTGTTGACTTTTCCATGACTGAGCATGGGTTTCATGTGTCAAACTAATGGACACAATGCTGCCTTTTGATTGTTGGTTTATTATATTATGTATGTAGTAAACAAGACAAATGGAACTGTTCTGACAAATGGTTTGTTGGGGTTCAGTGACCCAATGCTTTATATATATATATATATATATATATATGCATGTGTGTGTGTGTGTGTGTGTGTGTGTGTGCGTGTGTGTGTGTTAGCAGTGTCTGACAAACCTCAGGAAAAGCTGTTTTGAGTGTGAAATAAATTCAAACATGAACAATGTACAATATTTGTAATGTAAAGTGAGACAAAAATGAACCCAGCATGGCCAAAATAAAAGATAACACACTTATTGTTATTTATGGTAACAGCATGGTATAACAGTTGGACATTTTGGGGTTAGCTTGTTGTAAATGCCACACTCACACTTGAGAAAGTAAAGGTGTGTTCTAAATGAGTTCAATCTTTTGATCTGACTCTGGGTGGCTTATGGCAACAAAGTAAATAACAAAATACTCAACTGTTTCTTTAAGCGTGACGAATGTCTCTGATCTTAGAGCAGTACCTTAATTCTGAGCAGGTTAATAAATGAATGACCCATTAACTTTACATCTTTCTCCTACTGTCCTGACTCATACAGTACCATCAAATGATTAACTAAAAGTACAATGAATTGAAATTATGTAAATGTAGATTATCTTGTTAAAATGACACTCTATGACTAGATAAAGTAAATATTAACAGTATATCACAATGGAAAGATTATCAAAATATCTATTGGCTTTCACTTAACCATATAACAACACATCAAGAAGCTAAAAATAATCAAACTTGAGAAACGGAAATAAGTTAACATATCTCAAGATGTAGAGATTTACAGTATATACATTCTTTAAGTAACAAGATTTGTTCATGGACTGGTAGCTCCACCGTCCTCCTTTCAGTTCAGACCTTCTGTTGCCATAAAGCTGTTGTTGCTCAATCATGTCCAGGATCTGATGTCAGAGTGGATCCAGGTAAAGCACACTACACAAAAACACACCTCTTTATGCAATCTTGAAAGGCTCCTCCCTGCCAATCGTTTGTCTTTTAATGGTGATCAGTTTTTTTTCTACCAAATGGCAGAATATTCCAATGGCTTTGAAGCATGGCAGAGGTCCACTCTTTGAATTAAAGTAAAAATAAATAAAAAATATATAGATTATGTATATTTAAAAAAAAACAAAACAAAACAGAAAATGTAGCTTCACCTTGGGTAGTTTGATGTTCTTATCAAGCTGCAAAGGGTACAAAAGAGCTTTTTTTGTTCATTTTCCCTTTTTCCCTTTTTCTGTGTCATTTTAATGATTTTATTTGTGTTTTTGAATATTTTTTTTTTTACAATATACAGATTGTTGAAAGTAGGCTTGTTTGTAAGAAAAATGAGGAAAGTTTATAGCTAGTGTACATCTTTAAGCAGGTAAACAAAATGTAAAAGTGCTCTTATTTTGAAAGACTATTTCTTTTAAGTTCCCAGTGTTTAGAAAGAAGTAGGAGGCACTTAGGTCCATATCTGTGGCGACAGTCAGTCACTCTCAGGCCATCCTGGCTCACGATTGGAAGGTCTGGTTAGGTTCTTGCAGAAGTGAACACCTCAGTGGGGCAACATGGGGGGGAGGGGGTACTGAAGGGTGTGTCTATGAAGGCTTTGAAGGTGAAAACACTGGAGCCTGTTGACATTGGTCTAGCACTTAAAAACTCAGTGGCTGCTGTACATGACTTGTTTGATTTATCCACACTGTCCTCTCTTGTTGACTTGCCTCCTTAACATTTTAATGAACAACAGTGTGGAAAAATTGAAAAAAAAAAAAAAAAAAAAAAAGGTTACGGGTGGCAGTACCGTACATTCCCTTAATGTTAAGCCAGAACTGCATCGTCCTCCTTTCATTCTGATTGTTGACATTTGTATCAGAACAATTCTGGTCACAGCCACAAGCTGCCAGTTTAAGGAACAGTAATGGAGAACAAATGTCCCACAATAGAATGATGCAGCAGTTTAGTTCCATCAGACAGAGACAACTTTTTCACACTCAAAAAGGAATGTGAGTATGTGTGTGCCATTAAATATAAATATAATTTCAACCCTAACAGATATAATTAACAAGCATGTTTAGTAGCCTACTTCAAAGCTGAGACTCATCATGATGATTTTATCCTGGATCCTGGACATTTGTCATTAACACTTTCAAGCTATACATGAGGGGCACTGAGTCTTATCTGGTCAAGCGACATTAATGGTGACCAGGCAAGTCCAAGACACGGAAAATTAGAGGCAAATAGACAAGCCTGGGTAAGATGTCTTAGAACATACACGCATCCAAATTGTTAAAAAGCACAGGGATTTGTTTTAGATTACTGACTTTCTGCATTACACCATGGAAGTCTTGGATGTTTACTGTGTGATTGTATGCACCTCCAGCTCTAGACCAGGCAAAATACAAGCCAAATATGGCCTAACGAGTAGGATGTCTCTAATTCAGGATTTGCGAAACCTAGCCAAAACATCCCATGAGTGACTTACTAGGGGACACAGAACAAAAACAAACTCTTCCAGACTTGGTCAGGCTTCATCAAAACTAGGATAGAACCGAAACTGCACTGATCTTTAAAGAGTAAAATGAAGATGCATAAGCTAGGAAATGATGGTAACTAAATTATTAGGATAAGAAATCAATCCACACCAGCCCAGTACAATTGGGCAACAGTTTGATGCAATCCATACTTCATAATCAAGTCTTAATACTCATGAGATCATTTGAAAAGAAACAAGACTTGACCACATAGCTTAGACCCGACCATGTAGGTGAAAGTCCAAGACGTTTCCTTTGATTATAATGTGATGCCAGTGCAATGTGATCCGGTTCATTTTAAGCTGACTAAACACGCATCATTCCACTTTAATTAGGTAATTCCAGTCCTCATATGTCAGGCAGTTGGATGCAAGGTTCAGGTCATTCCTAATCCTGATTCACATGATTCCATCACAGACTATGTTGTGGAGTCCAGCCAAGACTTTGGCTCCAAGGAAATCTATTTCCCTCTGATCCAGTGTCCTCATTTCTATTCCAGTTATGATTTAGTTCATCCTAAAATACGTCCCATTTCTCTCCACCCGTATCCATTTCTATCCCAGTATGTCCAGATAGACTGGTGTGGCTTTCATCAGAGTAAACAGCATCTTCTGAATGTCCTTAATGTTGAGGCGCTGTTGTGGCTCTCGCCCAGCAGCCCAGCATGATATCGTAGACCTCCTTGGGACAGAGCCTGGGGCGCTCCAGCACCCTGCCCTGAGTAATACACTCTATCACCTGGGAAGACAGAGAGATACATGGTTAACAGGAATAGCATACTGCCTTATTCAAGAAAAGCTTTATCTATGCAAGTATCCCTCACATTTTAAGTGCAATACACAGGCAGAAGAAGAGGTCAGTAGAGTGAATATGGTCACTGCTGCTTTTCTAGGGAGCTGAATTAGAATTGTATGGTACACTTACATTCTGCTGAACATGCAGAGATGAGTCAGTCATAGGATTATTACAAACTCGCTATGAAGCTATTTGTAATTCTGCATTTGTTACAAATGACAAAAAAATTGCATTACATTTGGTAGAGCATATTCAAAAATCATATATTCTACAGATGAAACCCAAGTAGCACTTCAATGTCCCTTTTCTTAAGCCAGTGGTATATGTATTAGGACATGCTGAAACAGCTTAAACCCACTATGTGCATATCTTTTGTTCATTATTATTATATTTAAAATATTTCTGAGGGCTTGTATTTTAAGTTTATGTTGTACATGTTTGTTTGTAAAAATATTCCTGGTTAAA